>NC_052499.1:22153353-22314975 GCF_016617805.1 Bactrocera tryoni
TACCTCTGGACTCAAGTGGTCCATCTACAATCTATCAGTAGCTGTAATATACTTTTCGTAGGGCTGCTAAACTGTAATACAAGTTGTTGGGTTATAATAAGGGTAAATAAAGTACCAACGTCTTTACTTTGAAGTCTATGGTCCACAATTTCATTAACGCCGATAAGGCCAAAAGGTATTTGAAGGCAGGAAGCTTCACCACCCTTTTGGGGTGCATTCACTATACGAATCGGCATCAAATTGAAATTATCTTAAAGGTTCTTTGTTGCGTCGTGCATGATCTCAAACCTTTTTTGCGAAGTTTATATATATATATATACTTCTTCTTCTTATACACTTATTTCCGAGTTAATAACAGCGCGACAGTCCCTTTTTCTTTTCGCTATGCGGCGCCAATTGGAATTCCAAGCGAAGCCAGGTCCTTCTCCACCTGCTCCTTTCAACAGGGTGGGGAGTCTTTCTCCTCCTCTGCTTCCCGGCGTGCTGCGTCGTCAAAGATACTTTCAGATGCCGGGTGCGTTTCGTCATTCCTAATGAGCTTGCTTGAGCCAAAGCGCGCTGTGTTTTGGTCGCTGAACTATGTCAATGTCGTCGTATATCTCCTGTGCAGCTCATCGTTCCGTCGAATGCGATTATTCGCCACAAAGGACCATAAATCTTCATGAGACAACTTCTCCTCGAAAGAAACTCGTAGCATCCGGCTCATCCGATGTTGTCATCGATTGAAGTAGTCGCACGAAATTCGCCTTGTCGAAACCTTATTTGGCATCCGGGCGACAAGGGTTCATCCCAATCTAACAGAGACTTTGTTGCGCCGGCGTCGGTTGCACGGCTTGTTGAACTTAGGGGGTGCCGAGTTTCGGGCGTCGCGACATAAAGGCAGCTCCTTTTGTGCTGGCAAAAGCCTGCTTTGGAAATCGACGAAGAGGTGGTGTCACGATTGCAATGGGTCTTTTTCAAGATTTAGCGCGTGGTGAATATCTGGTCGGTTTGGTTTGCCGGTCAGGCCGCGATGAGACCGTCAGGTTTTGTGGTGGGCACAATCTTTCACACAATACGCTCAATAGAGACCTTATACGCGATGTTGAGAGGCTTATCCACGGTAGTTGGCGCAGATTGTGGGGTCTCCTTATTGTGGACGGGCATGGCGATTCTATTGTCCAGGTATGCTTTCGTTCGACCATATTAATAAAGAAGCTGATGCATGCTCCTTAGTTCTTCAGCGCGTATTTAAATAGCTTGGCTTATAAGCGATGTTGAACTGCGGTGGCGCAACGTCTCATCATGTCATCATGGCAGAGATGGGACACCGTCTCCCGCAATTGTACTTACTGTCATTTAACTTGAGCGGAGAAGTTCTTCATATTGCCTGGCTGTACTGTAATCAAATGCCACAGGACTTTCGTTCGCGTACATCATCCACTTCTTGGACGGCGGTGATATCAGCCTTCATTTTAGGAGGACATCAACCAGATTGGCAGCACGTTCCCAATTAAGGGACCGGATATTCCTGGTGCATGCCCCGTCAGCCGTCATATGCGTTCATCATTCCTCTGTCAAAGGGGCGTTTTGTGGCGGATCGCAAACCCACCTCACAAAAATACGTTAATATAATAATGGCCGCGACAGCAGAGTGATACCGGTAATGTATGACTAACACATCTTCCTGATTTGGCTGGCTATTTAGCAATCAGCGGCACCGTCACCAGACTGTTCAGTGCTGTGTTCAGAGCAGCTTGAGCGTCGCTGAAATCTAGCACCGCTCAATAGATCCCGGCAAATCTCTACATAAGCCATTTTTGAATCGTTCATGTAGATGTTGAAAGTTTCGCTAGTGAATGGCGCGCTCTATATACCATTCTGTTTATCCGGAACTTAAAAACATCTCTTCAGAAAACATGTAGCTATTTACCGATCCTCTGCCTATCGAGGCTATGCCCTATCGCTGTCGTGATTTCATGAGGCTCCACTGTATTTGTCAGTTGGTGGGGTTGGTAAACGCTGTGCCATCGATGGAGTGAACAGTGCCGCTTATTTGCGAGAGGCGGCGAGCTTCGCTGCTTACGTAGACAGCACCACTGGCGTTTTCCACTCTTTCGCGCGTTTGTTTTCTGCACGTAAGTTTGCTATCCAAATTATTTCAGGTACTTACTGGGATCCTTTGCATAGTTAACTCTACCCATTTCAGCCTCCGTGGTTTTCATGGTGGGACGTATCTTGTAAAAATACCACATCAAATCTTATCGGCATTTACATCTGGATTAGCCGTATTATAGTTTTGAAGTTTAAAAATGCATATCAGCGCCATATGGCGTGAGCTTTAAAAATGCATGTTTGCTTGATGACAAACACAATTTTTCCACCAAAAAGCAATTTTACAGAGATGAAGTTTGTTTTATTGCGTGTAATTAATGCCAATTCGATACTTCTTCTTTAGTTTTAATTTCATCTGTATTGACTGTCATTTAATGAATAGTGTTTACTGAAACTCTCTCCTTTCTCCCTCGACAGTTCAGAGTATTTGCTTTTTGCACGCACACGAAATCCCTTCAAGCTAGACGAGCTGATCATACAAATTGCGAAAGTAAAGGTGCACATATTCTAGCAAAATGCTAGCAGTTCAAGCTTACCTCAGTACGTGATATACCAACGATTTTGTTGGTTGCGCAAACGAAAGTTGCGAGGCTATCTGAATATTAGCCAGAGTAATACATAAAATGAAAAGCCTCTCGTGTAAAACCACTCTCAAAACAGTAAAACTCTACCAAAACGAACACTTCGCACATAAATACATACGTACATATACATACATAAACGTAAGCACAGCCAACAACTCAATGGAAGTATACATGTACATGGCATTTGGCCAGCAGCTCAATGAAACTGCAAATCCACTAAATCGAAGTGTTGACGGTATACCAGGAAGTAGATGGGGATAAGGGAATTTTAGAGAAGCTGGCATGCAAATGTTACCATAAATGACCCAGCTGTGGCGGGATATATTGCGTACACTTCCTGTGTTGTATGAATTTGGCGCTTGGAAACTATTTGCAATATACACCTTAATAATACATAGTTCACAAAACAAAAGTACAAAAACTAGAAGAGGCTAGCTTACAAAATCCTTGTTGTAATTGTTATGAAATTAAATTTTACTTTTCGTTTTTAGATGCAGGCTTCTCCTACCTTCCTTTTTGTGTAACCATATTCAGGCAGAATAATTATAGAAATTGAGTTTTTCCAATCAATTGAATATTGTAGCACATCAGTATGAAGCTCAACTCAAATTTAGTATTAGAAACAAAGCATGTGTGTCCAGCAGTAAGAGTGGAAAAACATTATGTAACCATTATTCAATAGACCCGTATGGCCGGATCAGAAACATATTTTTTAATTATAAACCAAGTAAGGAAGGGCTAAGTTCGGGTGTCACCGAACATTTTATACTCTCGCATGATAATGTGATAATCAGAGATTTCATTATACGTCATTTACACATTTTTCAAATACCGTATTTTGTGTAAAGAGTTTTATTCACGCTATCATCATTGGTTTCTAATGTACTATATATATTATACAGAGAAGGCATCAGATGGAATTCAAAATAGCGTTATATTGGAAGAAGGCGTGGTTGTGAACCGATTTCACCCATATTTCGTACATGTCATCAGGGTGTTAAGAAAATATTATATACCGAATTTCATTGAAATCGGTCTAGTAGTTCCTGAGATATGGTTTTTGGTCCATAAGTGGGCGGCGCCACGCCCATTTTCAATTTTTAAAAAAAGCCTGGGTGCAGCTTCCTTCTGCCACTTCTTCCGTAAAATTTAGTGTTTCTGACGTTTTTTGTTAGTCGGTTAACGCACTTTTAGTGATTTTCAACATAACCTTTGTATGGGAGGTGGGCGTGGTTATTATCCGATTTCTTCCATTTTTGAACTGTATATGGAAATGCCTGAAGAAAACGACTCTGTAGAGTTTGGTTGACATAGCTATAGTAGTTTCCGAGATATGTACAAAAAACTTAGTAGGGGGCGGGGCCACGCCCACTTTTCCAAAAAAATTGCGTCCAAATATGCCCCTCCCTAATGCGATCCTTTGTGCCAAATTTCACTTTAATATCTTTATTTATGGCTTAGTTATGACACTTTATAGGTTTTCGGTTTCCGCCATTTTGTGGGCGTGGCAGTGGGCTGATTTTGCCCATCTTCGAACTTAACCTTCTTATGGAGCCAAGGAATACGTTTACCAAGTTTCATCATGATATCTCAATTTTTACTCAAGTTACAGCTTGCACGGACGGACGGACAGACGGACGGACAGACGGACGAACGGACATACAGACATCCGGATTTCGACTCTACTCGTCGCCCTGATCACTTTGGTATATATAACCCTATATCTGACTCTTTTAGTTTTAGGACTTACAAACAACCGTTATGTGAACAAAACTATAATACTCTCCCGTTAGCAACATTGTTGCGAGAGTATAAAAGAAATGGATTTACGTTAGATTACACCGTCTGGCTGTCACGCTGCACAAAAGACCATGGGTTCTTTGCCGGATGATGTGGTAGGCAGGCTAAATTTTTAAGTCCTGCATGGCCACAAGCCTTTTATTGAAGTTTACTAGCGGCTGGAAATCAATGCTGATACTTCATGCAGTTGCTTGAACCTTGAATTTCCAGATATCTAAGCCGGAATTCTATATAATGCCATATCGAAGCAGAAGGTGTTCCCGTGTGCCTCTCATCTAGTAAACACTGTATTTGCGTAAATGTGGCCGCTGGCATTATGATACCAGTAAGTCGTACCAACACAACAACCGTATTCCAGACTTTCGTGACTACAAGTATGTGGTGAAATATAGAGTTCCTCACTCTCTTCTAGACGATCTTAGGATCAGCTGTATTTTAAACATCTCGCCGTATCCTGATCACTATGGGCACTGGACCGTACTTATTTATAGACATGTTTGGTGGGTGCATATAACTTTTCATTAGAGATTCGCAAGTGCAGAGCAAACTTTTGGAGTTTCGTGAAGGCTCGCATGTCTGTATAAAGGGGATCAATAACTACTACAAAACCTGTTCTCTCATAAAGGGTTTGATTCCGCTTTATTTTGCCTGTTTGTTTGAAACTTCTCTCCATGTGTCGGCGGATTATGGAATCGAAAAATAATTGAAGACACCATTATAACAGCAGGCTTTCATTCAAATTCACAACTTAGCGCCAACTTCTATGAGGGTCTGGCGCCGGCGTGATCGCCTCACTAACTGGCTCCTTAGGTTTCATTACCACCATGGTGCTGAATGTACATATAGCTCAAGGATTGAACCAGTTTGCCAGATGTGGCTGAACTCATTTTTCATGGCTTTGTTTGAGCCTACAGACGGCGTCTTCAATGCTGTCGCATTGCATGTTTTCATGCTGCTACGCGGGGCACGGTCCCTCTTCCCCGACAGGTCATCAGGCAGACCGTCTGTCTGTGTCTGTATGACCAGCAGCATAAGTAGATGCCCGCGCATCGTCACTGAGTGCCAATGGCGGGCGCCATCGGTATCGTTTTGCTCACGATCCTCTGCGGCGAAGCCGGCCAAACTAAAACGCTGGACCGCGAACGCGACCACTTTTACTTGCATCGGAAGTTTTGCAGTCTGCTTGTTTTGAATTCGACGGATTGTAGCTCTTATTTTTGTGTGATCTTACTGGCTTTTGCGACATTTGGCTTCCGTCTTTATATAAGGTAACACTGGATCCGCCAAGATCCGGCGGAACGTGGTGCCGTTACAAAGCACGACATGGTGGCACGGTGTTGAGACGCGACTTCGTTATAATACACCAGCCGGGTGCTTACAGGTCTACCGGACTCGGGGTAACCGCCTTTGCTTTGTTTTGGACATTTACACCGGTTGAAGTGAATGACATTCGAATTGCCAGCCGGTACTGCGGTAGTCAGGCGCGCGAAAAAATGTGTACTCTGCAACTATGAATCGTGGAAAATGCGCTCACATGGCTGCGCGATAAAGCTACAGCTATCTTCATCATCATCAACTTTGTCCCGCCGGTCACGCCCGAAACATGACCGGCTGCATGTCGCGTACCCGACAACTCGGGTACGTTGCGTTTATCATAGCGATTTTGTATGCCGGTTTTGTGTTTTCTCGGGTTGGTCAATTCACACCCGTAGCACAAAACTGTTAGGAATGCTGGTTTTATAGGTCCGTCACATCAAAAAAGAGTGTGATACCTGGTAGAATGTTACAACCTGGAAAGAGTTTAAACAGGTGCCGTTATAAAGGAACCTGCCAGTCTTCGAAAATGTTTCACATGTATTTTAAAACAGTGATTTTCTATATTAATACCCTGACCCTCAAATATCCAACCCGCCAACTCATTACCGCTGGTCCTGGCATCGAACGCTAAAGTGATAAAGTGGGCAAAAAAAACTACCGCCCGGTGCGCTCGCCCCTGGCGGGCATCAGGTGACAGTATGGCGTCGGCGATAAAGCCTACGCCTTACGCTGCAGTGTGGCAGGCGTTTGGGGCCTTTAAAAACAGTCAATAGCAGCACCTTTTTAGGTGCAACCACATTACCGTTACCACTTAGTTAATATGCAAGCAGCAGCGTGGCTGCTGTCACCGCTCGCCACAACGTACACAGTAATTAATGGTGCAAATCCCAATAACAATAAATTTTAAATGTTTCCTCGGCGCTGCTGTAAATATTTACCCTATATGGCCGGAAGGCCATGCTAAGTGTTCAGTTAGCGCATATTTTAACACACACCACCGGCACTTTTGTGGACGGTGTACGTGGCGGTTTAAGCTGAACAAAGCCGGTTGCGTTTAAAGCAAAGAAATGCGCACCGTATTGTCGCGTTTCTTTCGCCAGCGAAGGCGAAGTGAAATGCTTGCATTGCAAAGCGCTGCTATAGAAATAGTGGAAGTGTTACAAGCACTGCAGGGGTATGGTGATACTAGAACGACTGTTGGGCATATACACACATATAAATTTATATATATATATATACGATATATATATATATACTATGTATATATATGTTTGCATGTGGGTGTGTCTGTTTGCGGTTTAATGTGCAGTCAAGGTGGGGTATGCAGCTCAGTAAATAGGAGTGTCCGCTGAAAATAGCTGACAATTTTTGCCGGGTGGTGCCAGACGGAGTCATTACTATGAAAATGCCACGGTGTGTGACATGATGCGCTTTAAAACTAACTCTATAAGCTTTTTAAATGTTCGTTTAGTAAAAGTAAATTTAATGAGAAACATCCGGCAAGAAAATTGATTGCATGGAAGTTTTATGTATTACCGCCATACCATGTAACCGCATCAATTGTAGCCCCTAAAGAATTTATATCCATCAAATATATGTATTTTCAATAATTTATAAACGAACGAAAAAGCATTTTATACACAAATTGCATTACAAACACATATAAGGGTTATATACAGTTAAAGTGGCAATTTTAGGTACTTACGAAAACTTTTAAATTTATTGATCCAAAACGCACATATTATGGTATCTTTTAACTATATTTTACAACTTTTTATTAGTAAAAATATTTATTTGGAAAGGAACTAAGGCTGATCTCCGGCACCTCCTCTCAAAAAAGACTGGATCCTCTGAAATTAAAAAAGCCAAACAGATTTCGTTAATGTAATGTTAAATAGTATAGTACAGAAAATCGTAGAAATAAGCAAAATAAATTTCTCAGTGACAAACTTTCGGTCTTAAATTATTTATAAACAAGTAAGGAAGGGCTAAGTTCGGGTGTCACCGAACATTTTATACTCTCGCATGATAAAGTGATAATCGAGATTTCATTATACGTCATTTACATATTTTCCAAATACCGTATTTTTGTAAAGTTTTATTCCGCTATCATCATTGGTTCCTAAATGTATATACTATATTATACAGAGAAGGCATCAGATGGAATTCAAAAAATAGCGTTATATTGGAAGAAGGCGTGGTTGTGAACGATCTTCACCCATATTTTATACATGTCATCAGGGTGTTAAGAAAATAATATATACCGAATTTCATTGAAATCGGTAGAAGTAGTTCCCGAGATATGGTTTTTGTCCATAAGTAGGCGACGCCACGCCCATTTTCTACTTTTAAAAAGCCTGGGTGCTTCCTTTGCCGTATTTCTTCTGTAAAATTTAGTGTTTGACGTGAAGCTTTTTTGTTAGTCGGTTAACGCACTTTAGTGATTTTCAACATAACCTTTGTATGGGAGGTGGGCGTGGTTATTATCCGATTTCTTCCATTTTTGAACTGTATATAGAAATGCCAGAAGAAAACGACTCTGTAGAGTTTGGTTGACATAGCTATAGTAGTTTCCGAGATATGTACACAAAACTTAGTAGGGGGCGGGGCCACGCCCACTTTTCTAAAAATTACGTCCAATAATATCTTCATTTATGACCTTTATTTATGGCTTAGTTATGACACTTTATAGGTTTTCGGTTTTCGCCATTTTGTGGGTGTAAGTAGTGGTCAGATTTTGCACATCTTCGAACTTAACCTTCTTATGGAGCCAAGAAAATGCGTGTACCAAGTTTCATCATGATATCTCAATTTTTACTCAAGCAGCTTGCACGGACGGACGGACGGACAGACGGACGGACGAACAGATGAACGGACGAACGGACCGAAGACAGACATCCGATTTCCAACTCTACTTCGTCACCCTGATCCACTTTGCGTATATATAACCTCTATATCTAATTCTCTTTTTTAGTTCGGTGACTTACAAACAACCGTTATATGAACAAAACTATAATATTTCCAATTAGCAAACTTCGTTGCGAGAAGTATAAAAAGCATTTATGGGTGAGAAAAATCGTAGATTAATTACTAAAAAATATATTTAAAAGCTCAAAGTTAAAAATTTGAGAATGGCCGTCTTCGAGTAATGTTGGTCACCGACTTTGAAAACACCATTTGAAAAAAACGGATTTAAAGTTTGGAATGCACTTCCAAGCACTCCGAAACGCATTTTCAAATTTACGGGTGCCTTCGAAAATATTCACCGGAACGAAATGACATTTTCTGTATGTTGTCTTATATATATTTAGAGGGCCTTTTCATAAGCGCGCTACAAAAGTAGACCGATAAGGACAGCAAACGAGACATATTTTTCCCGCTGTTTTAACATTTCTCTTCAACAAGCTTTGCCACTTCATCATGGAAAGATATGCGACCCAACAATGAGTCGAAATCATTAAAATTTACTAACGAAATTCGGAGTCAGTGGCCTCAACTTTAAGTCAGTCGTCTCTTCTTTTGGCAACGTGGCGCCAATTGGAGATGTTGTCATCTTCCATGCCTCTGCAACATATGGCAAGACGGGAATAATGAGTGACTTGCCTCTGTGACGTCGTTGTGGCGAATTTTACGAAAATATCTTGGCCTACATCTTTACAAGATCAAATTGACGTAAGAACTGAAGCCGCTTGACCACCAGAATCGACGTATGTGTGTGAAGCAACAGCTTGAAAATGAACAGAATTTTCATCGAAAAATCATCTTCAGCGATGTGGCTCATTTCTGGCTAAAGGGCTTCGTCAATAAGCAAAATATGAGTTTTTGTTCAGGCAGCAATCCACAAGAATTTCACGAGTCAACATTGCATCCCTAAAAAATTTTGGTGCAGGTTTGTGCGGTTTATGGGCCGACGTCATCATGAGCCGTACTGCTTCAGTGAGAATAACGACCGGCACGTTACTGTGAATGTGAATCACCACCGCTCAATGATAACTGAATATTATTGGCCCGAATTGGATGATATAGACTTGGAAAATACGTGGTACCAACAGGACGGCACTGCAAGCCACACAGCGAATGTCACAATCGATTTATTGAAAACCAAGTTTGGTGAACGTGTATCTCACGAAATGACCCAGTCAACTGGCCGATTTGACGTCGTTAGACTATGTTCTCCAATGATGCTACGTCAAGTCTATGGTCTATGCCAACATGGCAATGACGATTTATGAACTTCGCACGAATATCAAACGTAAATTCGCAGCAGTATCGCCCGATTTATTTTGAAAACCGTCGAAAAATTGGGTTCAGCGTCTGGACTTCTGCAAGCTCCGATGCCCGTGTGGTGGCCAGTCCCGAGTTCCATACAAAATGGCATCGAATGTACATTCACAGATATAAAGAATTTCATTCATATCCCAAACCGTTTTTGTTTTATTTAAAACTTTTGTAGCGCTCTTATTGAAAACTCCTTAACATTAAGAAAATAAATTTAAAAAAATCTACTTTTTTTATATAACCCTTAAGCCAATGGAAATAATTACTTTCATTAAAAAAATATTAATTACTCTCACTTTTCAATTTTGAATATTTTTGATAGTATTTCATACAGCTTTGGCAATTATTTTGCGATTCTGAGTTTTCACCTCTTCAATTTCAGTATTTATGCTTTATCTTTAGTCTTACTTCGCACTGCCCACAAAAAGTACAATTATTATGATGAAAACGTGTAATTTTCAACAAAATCAATAAATATAGCAGTAACTAAGTGCCTGTAAGGATATGGTATTATAAAAATGTAAAAAAAAATAACAAAGATATTTATTTTAATATCACAACCTAGCTGAACCTACTAACATGTATAAATTTAGCTCAGTTTTTCTGTGAAAAACAAAACATTCAGTGTAACTCCCCTTAAGCGCTCTTAATTCAATTCGTTCAATGGAAAATATTTATTCCACACAATTTTCTAATTTAACGAAGTGCAAATTAATATTAGAACATTGCATGGCATTGTCTTCATAATTCCATTATTTAAAAACGAAGAATAATTTTAAGAAATTTAAAAACTTTAACCCTCAAGAGCATTTCAAAAATACATAGTTTATTCTTCTACCTGATACTCACATACAAAAAAATGTGGTAAAATATTCATCTCTCACTTTGAAGAGAGTAGACTTGGCGTATACGCAACATTTTCACTAAGCAACACTTACAATGGTTATATGTACCTACTATATATCATCACCTAAAATGCAAAATAAAGTAACATTACTTTTCAGAAGGAAGGCGAAGGAAAAATCATGCAATAAAAACCACTTAAATTTAAATAAAATTTGAGTTTTGGTTAGAAAATGGTTATATATTGGTTAATATATGTATATATATCTGACAGCGATTTTCGATTTACGCTGCTTTGAATTTTAGGTGACGATATGCTTACATGCTTGTAGCGTTGTTCGTTTTAAACTTAACATCAGCAAATATACCTTCCATAACGGTAAGCACATATATATACTAAAGCAACTACAATTTCAGCAGCTTACTTGTATCAACACCGCAGCGATGTCTTTAAGTGCATTCACAACAACATATTAGTTTGTTTGTCAGTAGGGTAGAGCAACGTGCATCAGATTTCCCCTATGCTGTTTACGTTCTTCCCCTTGAGTCATTTTTCGTCGTGATTAGCAAATGAAACTTGTTGGTTTCTATGCTTTTAAGAAACTTTGTTCAGAAACTAAAGCTATTTTTGGTCATTTCCAAAATTATTCAAGTAAAATGCAACACAAAATTTTGCTTTCTACCACTTCTAATTTATTTGACGCAGTAGCAAGTTTTTCCAGCAAGAAAAGTTCACATGTCCACGGTATAATGGCAAAATAAAAGCATTGCAGACGATGGTTTTGGCATTACCAATAAATTCACTTTAATTATTAATATAAACTTTAAAAAATTTAAAATTACTACGACAGATGTCAGCACACAATGTAGAGCAGGTAGAGTTTTCTCAAACCAACAGACCAATTGAAAAGTCCCCAACATACCATAGTAAAATATATTTTTTTGGTAAAATTCGTTTTTTTTATTCAATATAAATCTCTTCAAGGCTGATACACGAATTGTAGCGACCCTCCAACTTATCGATGCCACTTTTGTAGCATGATTTGTCCTTTGCTTCAGTTTCGGCGATCACCTTCTCATTGGACGAAAATTTCTTCCCAGCGAGCATACTTTTGAGATCTGAGAACATTGAAATGGTTACTTTTAGTCGGGTCACCGGAGATAGATTTGGATCGTGAGCGATTCGTGTGAGTTCGCTAGATTTTTCCGTCTTTTCTTTGACTTTTCGCAGGTGCTGATTATGTTGGTGAGAACGGGACGCAAAAGCAAAGGCGGTGGCTTTCGGCGATTTCGTTCGATTGTCAGGCTGGCGCATCTCAAAACAATCATTTATGCCAAAATCGCCCCCAATCCCATTTTTTACATTATCATCATTACTTCACTCACAAAATGAAATGCCATCCACCATCTAATATTCCACAGATATCAACTTTAGTTCTGGCATCGCCGCGTCAGATCGGTAATAATACCCTGGGTTAATTGACTTGTTAGATATGCACCGCTGCTGAGAGTTGGAATGCTTAGAGTGTGAAGACACCTCGGTGATATTTATAGTATTCTTAGCTTTACCTACAATACCGGAGCTATAACAATAGATCAAATCTTACAGTACATTTCGTATGCGCATTTATTGCAAATATTGGAAAAGGCTTACGGTCATTCATTTTATAAAACACACACACACGCCTCGTTATGAACGACCTTCGACCTCTTTAACTAATGAAAATATTAAAAGAAAGAGGGCTCGACATCTCTCACGACTCCATTCGACTGATTTTGGTCGATATTTTGGGTATAAAATGCGTTCTTGGTCGACTCATGGCGATAAAGCTGAGTTTTTTTTTAAAAAAGGTACCGCAAAAACGTCTCTTTGGAGATGCTTTATCTAGCGAATTCCAATTCCACATTCACGGAGAGAATTTAATTGTCGATAAGACATGGGTTTATGAGTTTGACATGCAAACAGGTCAACAATCACCGAAATGAAGGGAAAAAACGAGCTGAAACCGAAAAAACCACTTCAAAATCGCTCAAACATCAAAATGATGTTCATTGTTTTTTTCGATATACGTGGTTTGATGCATCATGATTTTCTTTCGGAAAGATAGATGGTCAATAAAGAGTTCTATATGGCCGTATTGAGGCGTTTGAGTGAGAACATTCTTTGAAAACGGTCGAAATTGTGGAAGAACAATTCATGCATTTTTCACGATGTAAATACACCATCGCATCAAGCCGCGATTGTGACCGAATTTAAAGTCAAAAACGCAATGAATACCAGCGTATTCACGACATTTGGCTCGATTTGATTTTTTTTGTTCACCAAACTGAAATTGCCGCTCCGTGGAACCAGTTTTCAGTCGATCAGAGAGATAAAACAAAATGTGCTTATGGAAAGTATTTCGAAGAATGGAAAAATCGTTGGCATTTTACATCTGGTGGAGATTACTTTGAAGGCGACTAAATAAATATTGATGATTAATTTGGATGATAAATATTTTGCGTTTTACTTACAATTTCCGTATACTTCTTTTATCAAAATTGAAATCATAAAAGGAGGCACTGAAGAAAAGGCGCAGTGAGTCAGACTTAATCGTGATAAAATTTTCGATTTTTTTATTTCAACGTGAAGTTAAAAATATTCTTTTCGAAGTATGAAACTTCTCCAGAAAGTGAAAACTTTTTTCTACCAAAGCCAACAAGTAATGACTTGGCAACGTTGGTGATGATTAGGAAAATATTTTCTGATTCAGCATAATTTCTTGAAGCCATTTTTAATTTTTTTCACAAAGAATTTCATACATATATTTACATAATTAATAGGTGGATTTTTGTCCAGAAAAATTTAAAATTAAAATCTTTTTGAAATCCGAGGTTTGAACATCAATACTGCCACTAGTAAAAGTGATCAGTTTTGCCAAGGCAAAATATCAAAAAGCAAACGAAAACAATTTAATGCAGCCCAAAGCACAGAAACTCTCATAAATGCGAAAAATTTTTAAGTGCAATTTAGAAAAAGTCCAAATTTCGCAGAATACTGATAACACATAGTAATATGTAGTAATAAGTGTAAGTGTGTGTTACAAGCATTAAGCAACTACACGTGCATAGCTTACATTTGCACATATTACAAGAAAAAAAGCAATTTTCGCCCACGCTTTTTCTTAAACTTATTTTTATCAGTACAACAATCAGATATATTTACATATACACACACACATATTTTAGCAACATGACTTTATGCAAAATTCAAGCATCCGATTCGTGTGTATACATAACTAAGTATGCAGATGAGATGACACCATCTTCTTTAACAAATGATGGAAATTTTTCGTTCTGAAAAAAGAGACGAATTATTTACTCCTAATTTGCAACTCATACGTTGAGAGAGTGTGTAGAACAAGAGATAAGTAAGCTGTATACATTGCAGTAAACCAACCAAAAAAACTGTTTTCAAGTGTACCTACTAAATTAACAAAAGCAACAATAAATTAGCTGGCGCTTGAAAGCTGCAAACATTCCCACTAGGAAATATTGATAGAAAAACTCAGAGAAAAAGGAACTTTAATGGTTTGCGTGTGCTGTTATAACATCCGTCGGCACTGTGTGCCAAAAAATAAAAGAATAAAATTTTGCACACCTTCGGTACTTAAATAGGGATGCGATTTAATTTTGAAGTCGTAGAAGTTTCGAGAAATTCCTCAAGTCCAAAATAACAAAATTGGACCAAAATTGAGTAGTATCTAATTGAGTACGGAAAACCGGTTGGATAAATTTCTGGCATACACCATACATATTAGTCACTTAACCTTAAGGGAGGGGGAAACTCTAACCCCCCCACAACACTGAGGCCTTCAGAAACACGCATTTAATAGAGTTCAGTATTCTTGAGTATCTTTTCAAAATTTTAAGTAAACCTTATCTTCACTTTAACGGTACATTTTCAAATATTCTTTTTAAAATTCTGCATAAAAAGAGTACCCGGATTATAAATAAAACGCCAAATATTTAATTATTCATAAAAATTTATTTTGTCGTCTTCAAAATAATCTTCACCAGTCGTTATACACTTATGCCAACGATTTTGCAGTCCTCAAAACACTTCATAAGCAGTTTTGGGATGACCTTTGGGATGCTCCTTCAGCGAATTTTGTTTTATCTCTTCGATCGACTGAAAATCTGTATCATCATGTAAAATCCACGAATTGTTCTTCGACAATTCCGTCCGTTTTCAACGGATGTTCTCACGCAAACGCCTCAATACGGGCAAATAGAATCCCTTATTGGCCGTGTGTCCTTCCGGAACAAATTCGTGTTGCACCAAACCACTAATATCAGAATCACCTTGATTTTTGAGCCGCCTTGGCGTGTTTTTTTGGATTCAGCTTTTTTTTCCTGCATTCCGATGACTGTTTACGTGTTTGCATCTCAAACTTATAAGCCCATGTCTCGTCGGCAGTTATAATGCTCTTCATGAATGTGAGATCGGAATTCACACTACCAAAAACGTCCAAAGAGACCTGTTTACGATACGCCTTTTTGAAAAAAATTCAAATTTTTCGGTACGAGACGCGCAAGAAAGCGTTCCATACCCAAAACATACTCCGAAGTCGTTTGAACGAACTCGCCGGAGATGTCAAGGTCTCTTCTCATCTCTCTTACACTTGCCGATTTTTAAGCTCCATATCCTTCACTTTATAAAATTTTCATCAGTTGAAGAAGTCGAAGATCGTCCAGAACGAGGCATGTCTTCAACGATCTCTCTACTATAAATAAATCTGAATCTCTGTAAGCCTTTTCCAACATTCGCACTGATTCCTCGTACAAAATTTGAGACAAATTCTTCGTTGGATATTTTTATCCATTGTAAATATAGCAACGCACTACTGAGATGTACCGACTTAAGCAGCTGCTGTATGCAAACTGGTTGTCAGATCGCGCTCTTATTTGGCATAAGTAATTAAGAAGACAGTCCTACCAACTTAGCAAGATACATTTTTATACTCTCGCAACAAAGTTGCTAAGGAGAGTATTATAGTTTGTTCACATAACGGTTGTTTGTAAGTCCTAAAACTAAAAGAGTCAGATATAGGGTTATATATACCAAAGTGATCAGGGTGACGAGTAGAGTCGAAATCCGGATGTCTGTCTGTCGTCCGTCCGTCCGTCCATCTGTCCGTCCGTCCGTGCAAGCTGTAACTTGAGTAAAAATTGAGATATCATGATGAAACTTGGTACACGTATTTCTTGGCTCCATAAGAAGGTTAAGTTCGAAGATGGGCAAAATCGGCCCACTGCCACGCCCACAAAATGGCGGAAACCGAAAACCTATAAAGTGTCATAACTAAGCCATAAATAAAGATATTAAAGTGAAATTTGGCACAAAAGGATCGCATTAGGGAGGGCATATTTGGACGTAATTTTTTTGGAAAAGTGGGCGTGGCCCCGCCCCTACTAAGTTTTTGTACATATCTCAGGAAACTACTATAGCTATGTCAACCAAACTCTAAGAGTCGTTTCCTTCAGGCATTTCCATATACAGTTCAAAAATGGAAGAAATCGGATAATAACCACGCCACCTCCCATACAAAGGTTATGTTGAAAATCACTAAAGTGCGTTAACCGACTAACAAAAAACGTCAGAAACACTAAATTTTACGGAAGAATTGGCAGAAGGAAGCTGCACCCAGGCTTTTTAAAAATTGAAAATGGGCGTGGCCTCGCCCACTTATGGACCAAAAACCATATCTCAGGAACTACTAGACCGATTTCAATGAAATTCGGTTTATAATATTTTCGTAACACCCTGATGACATGTACGAAATATGGGTGAAATCGGTTCACAACCACGCCTTCTTTCAATATAAAGCTATTTTGAATTCCATCTGATGCCTTCTCTGTATAATACATACATATGTATATAGTACATTAGGAACCAATGATGATGGCGGAATAAAACTTTACACAAATACGGTATTTGAAAAATGTGTAAATGACGGATAATGAAATCTCGATTATCACTGTATGATGCGAGAGTATAAAATGTTCGGTGACACCCGAATGTTTTTAAATATCTTTCAGCCGAAAAATTTAATTACAGTTTTCGTGTTTTCAGCAGAAAAGTTCATACAGCAATCGAAAACCCATAACTTTTTTATATGTTCGGCATTCTGGGATCTCGAAGGACTTTGCCTTTGCAACAAATAACGATGAGCCGTTCTTTAAAGAAATTACAATTTATTTCCTGACAATACAAACTGCCGTTGGTGTTGTACTGACAGACGATGTGGGTCCAAAGTAAATTGAACTTATCGAATAAAAACCGAATTCCGTTTCGCTTATGTGGGAACAGAAAATTAAAGCCATTTTCAACGCGGTAAAGACCTTATTACAAGACCTACATTAAAGGTCATTTAAGTACTTAAGGAAGTAAAGTCCAAGGAACTCTTGTATTATACTTTAATATGTCTGAATTAGTAGTTATCTACAAAGCGCCTAGTGCCAGTCAAAAATTCACTGAGCTGGCTAATGTCTACCCCAGCCAACTCTCAGCGTTCGTAGAGAGTATGACAACCAAGACGCTTCAACCTTAGTTTGGCGAGAATTGAACAGTGAATGGGAAAATGTATAGACATTTTCACCTGAAGCACGGCGAGAGGAGAACACCTGCTCATTCCCATAGCAATGCGATTTGTATAAGGTTGCCTTTTCTAGTGAGCTCATTGGATTTACAGACGATTCTGCTATGGCCTGACATCCAGACAAGTTTAATATGGTCACGCACTCTTCGTAAAACTTTGAGCTCATTATCAGCGAGTTCACGGCCTGTATAGCATCTTTGCTAACTAACTAACAAGAGTGGCTTTACCAAGCGTCCTACACCAGACAAATTGAACATAGAAAAGTATTGACTTAACTACGGTTTCGGAAAGACAAATAAATGCTTTTGGTAAGAGTCCCCAGCGCTTCCCAATAGCTTCAATAGCTCCCAAGTGCATAACATTTTCGTCAGGTTGATGCCGAGAGCTTCAAAATGAGGGAATGGCTACATCTGGGATTTTATACCTTCTGTTAAATAATAACAGTTCACTTTTGTTTGGATTGACAGCTCGGTCGCTTCTTTCCTTGCGGCGTGCCTCTATTGACCTTTCGTGGCACACACGCACTGTCCCACTCTGCCATGTTCTGTCGTACAGAAGAGAATATATGAGATACTTGAGGTTCGATTCGACCTCAGACGCCTCCAGAGCACTAATGACCGCTTCCGGTCGCACATTATTGAATGCACCCTCAATGTCCTGAAGTATTCCCACCGCATATTCTTATGCAAATGAAGGCTTCCGTCCGTGACACGTTACAACGGCGTGATGAGCAGTGTCCACCGGCCTTGCTTTACTCTATTCGTACCAAGCCTTTAATATCATGTCTCTGAGTGTACTGTCCCTGATGTGCATCTCCATAAGCCTCTTCAGAGTCTTTAATAAAAGTGAGCAGAAGCTGATAGACCTGATTTACTTAATATTAACATGAGAGCTATTTTCGGCCTTCGGGATAAACGCCAACCTTACCTAAACCTAATAAGAATTGGGAATGTGGCTTTATCTAACGTAGTTCACGTAGTTCGGGGCCGGTGTTCACACTGAAAATTTTCCATCAGCTAATTTTTCCCACCGAGTATTTCAGACATGACTAAATACATCACAGCACACTGTTAAATGCAATCAACGCAAGTCAAACCAAACGAACGCAACCGAACTTAACTCAACTCAACTTCACGCAACTCAGCGCCAACTAGTGAAACTTTTCTCATTTCCTTGCGGGTGCCATACGCAAAAGAAGCAGAGATGCGGAGAAGCATAAATGAATCTACCACGAAGTCATAAACGCACACACACACACGCAGCAGCACATTAAATACTTGCAAGCAAACAATTTCGACTGTATGCCGACAATCATATCGTCGCTTTCTTTGCACACTTTGTTGTCGTTGTTTTTTCTGTCTTTACTTACTTGCTTGCTGCCTTGCTGCGTCTGACAAAAGAGGAGTTCGCCCGCAGACGGAAGCCGGCAATGGACACATTGGGAATTATTAATCACTTTGAATTTTGCAGAAGTTTTGCATTGTTGTTGCACTTGGGTTGAGGCATCAAAGCCATTCGAAATCTTTACTTAACATTTTACCTTGACAACAATAACAACAACACAAGCATAATGATAAAATTTGGAGCTACGCAATTAATGTGCAGATTATTAGAGCTTGTTTTCCCAGTGGTTAACTGTCTGTTGCGGTGCGGTGCTCCCAGGGCCCTGCACACACACACAACTATAAGAATATTCATGTGTATGTGTGTAACTTTACTGGGTATTTATTCTGATAATTCCTTCTTTCTTCTATTCCATTCCACCTTTTGTTGTTGCTGTTTTGTTTTATTCGTAGAATTATTATAACAATCACATAAAACTTTTGTCATTTACTTTGTTGCGTTGCAAAATTTAAATTTTAATTGAGTTTTCGTTGTGCTCCCAACGCACACCGACACACTGAGCATGCAGCAAGCATACAACAACAACAACAAGAACACTTACACGTGTCGCTAAAAGTGTGTAACTGCGCACTATGTCAGCCTGCAAGTCATTACACATTTGCCTTTTTCGGTTTTTCCCCCAGAGTTTGCCACGCGCTCCCTCTTCTCCTTTACGCCTATGCCTCAACATTCATCTTGTTAATTTGTTGTTTTTTTGTAGGCGCTTACGCATTATTAACGCACTATTCGTTGCATACTTTTCAGCGCGCAGCTTAACTACCGTGCTGCCCATGACACCCACTCAGCACTAGCGTCGGCAATCTACATACAAGCAAATATACAGCGTAGTTACCACAATCGCTGCCTCTTCTTCACTTTTTCCTCGTCTACCACTCCGCCACTTCGTCTGCCTCTTCGGCATCTTCCACTCATCCGTTGCTTTCGCCTCTCCCACCGCTTCCGCATCGGCTACCTTTTAACCTTCATTTGTTGGCCTTTTCGTCGGCAAGTGTCGACATTTACGCAGTTACCGTTATAACAACTTAGCTACAACGGTATCGGCTGTCACTTTTATGACACACCTTGTCAATTAGTGTTCAGCGAATGGCACTTGTTTGTTTTATTGTTGTTGTTGTTCACGTGTAAATATTGTTATTTAGTTGTATTATTGTTTGTCGCGCTGATAACGGCATTTCAAGTGCCTTTGCGCCTTATGTAATTTGTAGTTTCGCCATGTAATTAATTGCAGTTCACGAGCAAAAGTTTCGAAAACATAAAGGACAAACGTAAAATTATCACAAAGCATAGATCTTTATGGACTCAGGCATGGTATTTATGTTTGCAACTTTGCGCATAAGTTCATCAGCTAGTACTCGTATGCGGGCGCAGTGTTGCTGAGATCAAGAAGCAAGTGAATGGGTGTGTGGTGACTAAGAAAAGTTCGTTTAATTGCGGATGGAATCTTAAACTCAAAAACAAAAAAAAATAAATTTAAATATAAAGATATAAAATATCGAATAAAATTATTCGTGAAAGGCTACTGGGATATTTCCAAGCCCCGAACTCGAAAAAAGGGAAGTTCTAAGTATATGTTTTAAAAAGAAATGTCGACACAACACAATTTGTTAGCCGATTCCCAGTGCAATCGTAGTATTTTAGCTGAAATCTATTATTAAAGAATCTTAATCTTATTAGAAACGTCAATATTTGTGTGCCTCGTTTTATCGGCTGTTGCTTAAGTAAGGTGAAATGCGGAAACCCGACTTATTACAGTATGTGCTGAATATTTGAGGATAGATAATTAAAACCGTAAGTATATAATACCCTAGTGCAGAAGCCTTTGAAAATAGTAAAAAATTAAAGATATTTATAATAATGAAATATCCAAGTTTACCACAAATATATAAAAATTCAACCACTACCCTCGACTTCCTCTTCACACCCTCAGATTAATTTTATACTCTTGCAACCAGTTGCTACAGAGTACGAGTATTATAGTTTGCTTCACATAACGGTTACTTGATATGTATCACATAAAACTAAGCGAGATAGATATAAAGCGAGATATAAAAATGTTGAAATCTGGGTGAATGTCTGTGTGTCTGTCCATGCAAGCTGTAATTGCAGTAAAATTAAGATATCTTGCTAAAACTTGGTATATGTACATGTTTCTTGAAAAAAAAGTAAGACGAAGTTCTTAGATGGGCGCAATCGAACCAATATCACGCCCCCAAAATTGGAAATGGACGTGGCACCGCCTACTTTTAGGTAAAATCACATATCTCAAAACCTGCTCGAACGATTTCAACCAAATTCGGAACGTAACATTATTCTAACTTTCTTATCGCACAGTGAAATGAAATATGAGCGAAATCGGACTGAAAGAACACCTAGTTCCAATCTAAGACAATTTTAAAAGCCATCTCTCTTTCATTTCCAGTGTACAAATCGAGAAGCAACTAATATAACAGGATAAAACTTTGCACGAATAGTCGGAAATTGTAATTATTTTCCACGGCTCAATAATATTTCAAAAAAAGTATTATTTTATTTGTATTTCTAACCATCTTTCGTGATCGGAATCGTTGCGAATGTTGGAAAAGACCTACAGTGATTCAGTTTTATCAAAAACACAAGCCAAACGAGTGGTGCAAAGCCTGGAAAGACGGTCGAGAGATCGTTGAATACATGCCTCTGCCAGAAAGACCTCTTTATCTGATGAAAAAGTGAAGGATATGGTAGTTGAAAATCGTCAGGTAAGGGCTATATCTCTCACGAATCCGCTCGAAAGATTTTGGTGGATGTTTTGAGTATGAAACGTGTTCTTGCTTCACTCACTTCAATTCTTTTTCAAAAAGAGTACTGCAAACAGGTTTCTTGAGACGTGTTTGATCGTGCGAATTCTGATCCCACATTCATGGAGAGCATTGTAACTGCAAACAAATCAACAATCATCTTAATGGAAGCCGTTTTCAGTCGATCGAAGAGATAAAACAAAATTCGCTGAAAGAGCTGAAAGCCTTCTCAAAAAGTGCTTTTGAAAAGTGTCTCGAGAGCTGCAAAAAAAGGGCGTGGTTTTCTGATAACAGTGTATCTTTGTGCCTAAGATGAATAAAATTGGGCAAAATTTTGAATTAGCGTCTATGTAACAAATAGGTAACACTGGTGAGGTCACCACGATATTTCCCTGGCTTTGATTCATGCAAGTTGCAAGAGAATAAAATTAAATAATTCGGTTGTTTGTTATTTTATTTCTCGTTTTCATTCAATTTCCACCTTCTACAGGTATGATTGTTTTATTTTCAAAAATTATCTACACTGGTATATAGACCATTAACTTACCTCCAAAGTAACGTCAACAATTTAGACATAATTCATAATATATATAATAATTACCTCTGCTTACGTCAAAAAGCCTCCAACCTAATAGGAGAATAGCGTTTCGTTCTTCAACAACGATTCATATCAATCCACTTTAATTGGAAAATATGTGGTGACTATACCAATATTGTCTTCATATTTTTTATTAAAAAAAGTACAGAAAGGCTGATTTCTGATATAACATTTTGCTAGTGCGAGTTTTCACACGATTTCATCTTTTTAAAGAAAAGGATACACTGTTATTAGGAAATAACGCTTACTCTCTTATATTAAAACAACTCACATATTAGCCCGCATATATTGGAAGTCTCCCAGAAGTTCGAAAATACAAGTATGTCTATTACGTATATGGGGCTAGGGAAAATATGGTATCATTTCAACTCATCTCCGACACCCAGACATACTTTTTCAGGAAAGGTTTCTCACCAAAATTAAATTAAATGTCTTACGTATTGACCAATATTTTTGGAAAAAAGTCAGCCAAAGGCACTGGAGTATAGGGCATATCTCCATTAGGTTTTTTGGCGAAGATCAGAGTACACCTAACTCAGGAGAAACTGAACTGAACACAGAACTCATCTAAGATTTCGAGATCTCCTCAACTACCAATGGGCTGTTAGCGATCACTAATCTTCTGTAGACAACCAAAAATTAAAGTCTTTTATGCTAGATAACTGAACGTTAAAATTTATGAAATTTTTCTTTAAGTACTGCTCACTCAATATTTGTAAAGTTGAGATTGATATAAATACTTTTATTAGCTAATAAAATGTATATATGTATGTATATAATACATAAATATAATGCATTATATGTAATATAAAATGTTTTGTAAAGAGCATTGATACATTAGCAAGCACTTTAATCGGCTGCCATCTACTACAACAGTCACGTTAGCTGGTTTCGCTAACACTGCAAGGTTGGCGCTCGTAGACAGTCACTCATATGTATATAAATAAATGAGGAATGCACCGCGACCTAAGGTCTATTGTGCCCATTACCCATTAATGTTAATCGAAGAGGCCGAAACACATATCATCGTCTCTTTCGGACTTCAACTCCCCGATTTTGAGTTCGATGTCAGCACTAGCATCAACACCGAGGGCTAAACGGTTTTTATTGTATCGCCCGTAAGAATATGCGTATGTAGTTATATTACAGTATATTTTAATTCCTAAAAAGTACGCTCTGGATCTGAAGTACATATCTGGATTTTAGAGTATATTATCGCATTGTGACTTAATATTTCAAAATCATTCGAATGCTCCATGCTGAAAAAAATAGTATTTTCTAAGTCGCTCCTCTCAAACTTCATACCAAAGCCATATCTAGACGTAAAAAATATATACAAAAACTGTAGTACTAATAACAGTAGATCTGAGTTTGCAAAAATATCATAAAACTATGTACATATATAAGAGTCTATACTCGTGCTGTTAAAAACTGTATAAAGATTATTTTGGAGACTTTTTTATAGGATTAACATTTTGTTAACAGAAAAGAGAATTGCGCTTCATATGTAAGAGTAATGTAGGCACAACAGCCAACAGATACAATTATAAAATTAGGAGAGAGTTTAGAAACAAATATCAAAATATGTGAACGTAAAACAAACCGTTATATTGAAATATACGAGTGAGAAAGAAATGCTATACTTGGAAATATTATTTTGAAATAGAACTCTAAGTCATTACCAGCAAAATTTATAACAAACAGATATTGATACTTTGAGGAATAAATTTGTAATTATAAGAAGAGAGTAGCTAAAATTAATTATTAAAATTATTTTGAACTAAATTTAATAGAATAACGGCACACCTTGATATATTCTACTCAATGTAATCTACCTTAAAACAATAAGCTGACTTGATATCCTACATGAAGACCAGGAGAAATTCTGAACTGATTTTGTTCACTTTTTATTAGACTAGTTCATTGTCAGAAAAGGAATGTCGATTATTATACCCTGCACAGGGCATATTAAGTTTCTCACGAAGTTTGTAACACCCAGAAGGAAACGTCGGAGACCCTTTAAATTATGTATATAAATGGTCAGTATGTTCAGCTGAGTCGATTTAGCCAAGTCCGTCTGTCTGTCCGTCTGTATATATACGAACTAGTTCCTCAGTTTTTAAGATATCGTTTTGAAATTTTTTAAACGTCATTTTCTCATCAAGAAGCTGCTATTTGTCGGAACTGACAATATCGGACCACTATAACATATAGCTGCCATACAAACTGAACGATCGGAAAAAAGTTCTTGTATGGAAAACTTTTGCATTTGACAATGTATCTTCACAAATGTTGGTGATTTTTTAGAGCAGCAATGTAATCTCCGCAGAAATTGTTCAGATCGGCTCACTATAGCATATATGTAGCTACCATACAAGCCGAACGATCGGAATCAAAGGCTCGTATGGAAAACT
The DNA here is from genome assembly GCF_016617805.1 of Bactrocera tryoni. Lineage (NCBI taxonomy): Eukaryota > Metazoa > Arthropoda > Insecta > Diptera > Tephritidae > Bactrocera > Bactrocera tryoni. The sequence continues at coordinate 22,178,101 of NC_052499.1, forward strand.
TTCGCATTTGACGTGATGTCTTCACGAAATTTGACATGGATTACTGCTTTCCGAAAAAATTGTTCAGATTGGGTTACTTTAGCATTTAGCTTCCATACAAACTGGACACATAGTTACTGAAATGCACCTGTGAAGGGTATATTAGCTTGGGTGCAGCCGAACTTAACGTTTTTTCTTGTTTTTGTTTTTCTAAATTTCGTCAAAAGTTAACGACATTTATGGATTAAAATGAACCACCAACAAAATGAGGAGTGAAGGTCCTTCTTCCGGTATCTGGAGTTCTACAAAAATTTAGTCCAATTTCGACAACTTGAAGATGAGAGTTCAAATATAATAAAAAGCTTTTCAAATACTCGAATTCTATGAAGTAAAAGAATTTGAGAAAGGGAGAGAATCTGAGAAATAAGGCCTAATATCAAGAGACCATTTTATCAAAACATTTGAAATTTTACTCAGGTTATTACTTACTTGGATAAACGGACGGACAATTGGTCACATGAACAGCTGGACAATAATTTATCTCAAAACATTGCTAAAATGACTAATTCATTATAAGATAATATTCGACCGAATAGACCACGTTCAGTCCGAAGACCGTGGAGAATCGATTCGGCGCTGTTCGCAGCAACTCGGACTGACGTATAGAACGACGAGATCTTAAACTGAAAGCGTGCAAAGTACAGTTTGTACAAGAAATGAAGTCGTAGCGTCAATTCGCTCTATGGACTCTTCAAAACTTCCAAGAAGATCCGATGGTTTCAAGCCAAATCTTGTTTAGCCATTTTCTTTCTCAATAGGAATGCAAACAAGCAAAATTGCTGCATTTGGGACCCAGAGCAACCTGAAGAGATTATGACTATGTTTTTTCTTTAATCACCACAATTATTTAATCAAACCTCATATTTCAAAGCTCAAAAAATCTTCACTTCAATCTTCCTCGAATTGCGCAAGCAAGCTCCGATTTCATTCAAAGCGCGCATGCACCAATACACCCGCAGCCACGAATGTTTGTCAACATAGCACACGATAGCAGCAGTTAGTAAACATTAGATACAGGAGACAATGTAAAGCGAAGCACGCCCTTAAAATGTAATAAATTAACTACAACAAATTTGAAACTTAATACGTTGAGTATGAATAAGACTGGCTGTGATATTACTATGTGAAATCTACTCGCTCTCACGCTCTCAAGCGGTAAGAAGTTCCGCTCAGAGGAGAGCAAGATGGCTACGCGACGCCTTTGCAGCCTCCAACAGCTTCCACGCGTTTCTGAGCTGAGAATTTTGTTTTCGGTAAACGAAGCGACAAATCACATCCCGCATTGTGGCACACAATATTCTAGCGGCAATGCCAGCGACGCTACAAAAACAATACTCAGTGCTTCAGTATGGTTTTTGATATTTTTGCGCAAGGAACTGTGATGACACGGCGCGCCTCAAGTGCACGAAAGTAGTTTAGATAGCCAGTGCAACGAGTAATGTTACAAAATGTGTTGAATGTAAACATAATTTTATTTCTAACGGTGTTAGACAAACAAAGTCGTATAATTCAAGTAATAGTTTAAGTTTCCGAAATAAAATAAAGTTCTTCAGAGTCACATATTTACCAAGAAAACATTTTTCTATAAATTTTTGTCAAAAGCACTGAAATTAAAAGCAAACAATTTGTAGAAAAAACACGCAAAGCATATTTTTAGGCGCGTTGCCGCCGTCATCACCAACATTCAAGTCAATGACACAGGGTAAAATCGTAAAAAAATATAGAAAATAATATAATGACACACAAAAGCGCCGCAGCAAGCGCTCAGCAAAGCAACAACAAATTCAGCAACAAAACGTGCGCATCACAACAATAGCAACAACACTGCATACCGCTCACGCCGAGCACGCCCAATCGTGCGCTGCACACTAGACACGAGCACACGCTCTCAGCGCGACAAACTCTCAGCAACAGTTAAGCGCTGTCATTTCACGAGCCGCTTGTATTCATCCAGCTGTTCGATTTGCTGACGTTTCTACACCCAGCTTGTGTCAAAAGCGACTTTTAGTACTTGTCTGTTTGGACGTCACAGCAAAGTGTACTAAAAGCACACACAAAAACCAAAGTAGCAGAATAAATAAAAAGTAACAAAAGAAGAAATCGTAAAAAACAAAAAAAAAAGACAGAAAACACGAGGAAAAGCATAAGGCGGGTGTAGTAAAAAAAACGGTAACCGCCAACACAACCGGCTGCATAGCAAATCTAATATGCCTGTGCCCTCAGCAATATCCGATAAGCGCCCGTAAATATGCACTGAATTGCTTTTTGTGTAACAATCAATCGTTGCCTACATTTAAGCGCGCAAAAGTTTTTTTTTAATCTTTCATGATATGCAACTAAACGAATATACATATAAACTAAACAAGTTGTAGAAAATGTCTTCATTACGCAATTTAGCCACTTTTTGGCTAAATTGCAAATTTATTTGCCTTTTAATTGTGTTGCTATTGCTCTGCGAAAGCGTTGTTCAAGTGCACGCGAATCCAGATGCCAAACGGCTCTACGATGACTTGCTCAGCAACTATAATCGGCTCATACGACCTGTTAGCAATAATACGGACACGGTATTGGTAAAACTCGGTCTACGCTTATCACAGCTGATCGATTTGGTAAGTATGACTAGAAGGTGGGAAGCGCAAGTTTGTTACATTGATATATAGTATATAAATATTTTTTAAATCGGCAAGAGATGTATTTTCATATGTATTTAAGACAGTTTCTTTAATCAGAAAAGCAAGCAAGTTTCATTTTCAATCGTTTAGACAATTCGGTAATTAATAAAGGTGCCTTAAATATATATTTCCCTACCCAAGAAAGTGAGCAATCGTTCTAGAAGTAAAACCTCATTTAATTAGTCTACATCGTGTGCCGAAGCCAGGTTTATAAGTTTCCTCTCGAGTAATTCTAAATATCATAATATTTAGTTGGAGCACCACCGATAAAGAGATACATTCTCTCATAGACAGGAATTCCTGCAAGATATTTAAACTACCTGTTGTCTAGTCTAGGAATAATAGATGATGAGTAGGTATTGGACAGAAGAACCATTGCATGATAAAGTGCTATCTTATTAAGCGCTGGATATAAACAAAAAAAATTTATACATAAGGAAATAAAACTGAACCATAAGTCTAAGTTCCAAGTTCTCAATTGTAACACTCACATAACGTTCTAATCATATGTATATAAACTATTTTTAAAACTCATATTATCTCTATGGTTTGTAGACTTTCGTCCAACCCAAAAATTATTGGTTCATAACAATTTGAGAACAGTGTTGGTAGAGTCAGAATTTTGCTACTGTTAATCGAATATACCTTTCTCTCGAAAACTGGTAACATCGACTCATCAGATGTTATTATCGTCCATGTCTCTGCACCATATTGCAAGACGTGGATGATGAGTGACTTGTAGAATTTGGCCTCCGTTTGTCGAGATAGGACTTTACTTCTCAATTGCCTACTCAGTGCTATAGCTATTTTGCGTTGGACTTCGAGGCTGACATTGTTATTGGTATTTAACAATGGTTCCTAGATAGACGAAATTATCTGCAACTTCAAAGTTATGACTGTCAACAGTGACGTGGGAGCCAATACTGTTTGTTTGAAGACGGGAGATATTTCGTGTTACCCTTGTTCACTACCAGTCCCATTTGCTTTGCTTTCTTATCCCTTCTGGAGGAAGCAGAACTAACGGAATCTAATCCAATCAGTTTCTTGATGATGGGCTTTAATATTTCACACAATACTCCAATAGAACCATGTATGCGATGTTGAGGAGAATTATCCCACAGTAATTGGCGCAGCTTGTGTGGTTTCCCATTTTGTGGATTAGGCGAAACACACTTAAATTCCAATCATTGCACATGCTTTCCGTCCGACTATATTCTATAAAGAAACTGATGCATGCTCCTTATCAGTTCTTCGCCGCCGTGTTTGAATAGCTCGGCCGGCAATCTGTTGGCCCCTGCCGCTTTGTTGTTCTTCAGGCAGATAATTGCTATTCGAACTTCTTCATGATCGGGCAATGGAACATCTGCTCCATAATCTATTAAGGAATTGAGTTCGCCATAACCTGGAGTTATGCTTCCGCACCATTCTGGAAGCCTCAGAGAAGCGTTCTGCCATCCATAATTTTAGTATGATCTGGGCATCAGTCACCTCTTCTGTTTGCGCATCACTTCTTCTGTTTATAACATCTGGGCTATAGGGGTGACTGCGTGAAGCGTTGTGGATATCGACGTCGATTACATACCTGTTCACAAGAAAGGCGGTTGGTGAAGCTGGGCATTGTCGTGGTGCAACTTCCAATCCGGCTGCGATGTTCTTGTCGGACCCAATTGACCATTCGTTTGGATTCTTCTTGAGGACTTCCACGGAAAACTCCTGCATTGACGGTTTGTTCTAGGAGGAACAAATTCATGAGTGAACGATACTCTTGAACTCTTTCCCAGATTCCACCAAAAAGACCTATATTTGGCACCGAAACACTGCTTCTTGCTATAGCAATATCTGCAAGCCTGCTTGACCGTCATATCAAACGTCTCTGTCGCAGATTTACCGAGTTTAGCACAGAATTTAATCGCGTACCTCTGCTGTAATGAACGCTGGATTTTCGGCCTGAAAACAGCGAATCCACTCGCGCGCACGCTCCGAAGTACAGTCGCTGCTGAAGAAAATCAGTGCTATTACTTTCCGGACAAACCCTGTGTGCCGAAAATGTTGTTTTCGATCTTCAAATGTTACCTAGCCAATGTTCTCACCCCTTTACGCTATAAAATTACACAGATTTCGGAACTACTGCAAGTGCGTGTCTACTGTTTTGCTTTGAACATCACACTTTTTGCCTTCAGATGTCGCTATATCAACGCATATGTTAATGCAATTGACCCATTAAAATATTTCCAATAACATTTTAACAATTTCATTTTAATATATACATTTTTTAACTTATTCAAGCCACTATTATTTGGTACGCATACATAGGCACACTGGCGCCTTTAATTGTTTTCAAAGTCTATGTAACTGGTGTGCTTCGGCTGCCTGCTCCTCTGCCTATCTGGTTATCAGTAATTTCAAAATTAAATTGGGTACATTTCTCTGCTGACACCAATTTCAACGCGCCCAGCTGCAACCCCAACCATATCGCTGGGCAATCACAAAGGTGCGCTAAAAACTTGCCTTACACCTTTAAGTCAATCAGCTCATTCAGCACTAGCGCCGAAATAATATCAACGTCTGACCCTTTTATTGCCAACAAAGGACACGAAAAAGTGCCAATTTAACAGCAATTTGATGGTGTCAAATATACCCACACACATACACTCACACACTTACACACCGGTACAAACAATCAACTCAACTAGCCGACAGACACAGTCACAAATACACACACAAGCACTGCATATCTAAAAGGCAAGGCAATTACTATGCAAAAGTGTTGGCTGGAAGGGAATTGTAAAAAATGGTTGGTACACATTTCTCTTCAGTTGCATGAGGAAATAAATTTAATAGTCAAGAAATTAGACTTTTCATTTGCACAATAATGAATGGAAAAGGACATGCGGGCGAAATTAAAAGCGCGCACTTTGAAACAAAAGGTCAGCAATTATAGCGAAGGAAAATCAGCACACACACTCACACATATACACATACTATGAAGCACATCAAAATAGAAATAGCAATGAAATGGTGAATGCAAAATGAAGCAAAGCAAAAAATGTGCAAAAATCAAAGCATACAATCAGGCGCTCGCAAGCGTTCAACAGCACAGTTGGCAATTCAGTGAGATTGCCATCGGGTTTCTTGGAATGCCTGCAGCCGTTTTGCCATTTTACACAATGTTCAAGTGTTTGTAGCCTTTTCAATCAACTTTAGTTTTTCATGCTGTTCCCGCCGCCACCGCTCACCTTGCTTTGGCGTGCAGTAATTTTATGCAATCACTGTGTCGATATTTAACTTGCAATATAAAAAAAAATAGAATTAATTTTTGTTTCCTTGCAGAATTTGAAAGACCAAATCTTAACGACGAACGTTTGGCTCGAACACGAATGGCAGGATCACAAATTCAAATGGGATCCCTCGGAGTATGGCGGTGTTACCGAGTTGTATGTGCCATCCGAGCATATTTGGCTGCCCGATATAGTGCTCTATAATAAGTGAGTATTGAATAAAGTAGAAATGATTTAAGAGTGTGCAAATGTTAATTTTTGAATAAAAGGCTGAAATATGTTAATATGATGGCTCGGTCCAAAATGGCCGAAAGCAGCATTAAGTTAGATTTTCGTAATCCATCGTTGCGGATGAAGTCAAATTTATCACATTTAAATTTTGATTATCTCTGAAGATGATTCAGAGGAACAATTGGTTAAAGAATATGAACCAATTTTTATTACCAAAAAAATAATTAGCGTACAACATTTTCTACAAATGATGGTGTAGCTACTGTTATACTAACCGGACACTGCATTATACCGAGTCTTGTTAAAAAAACTTTAGCTAAATTGCCCGTAACACCGTGAAAAATACATCGCTGAGAAAACAAAAAATAACCCCTCGTCTGCCATAGATAGGGAAAGATACAGTTATCAACAGTAATGACGAAGAAATTTAAAATCTCTTAAAAAGTTATCTTCCTCCTGCACCTAACATGCCCATCAATACCCCCCTCTAAATGCACACCGATAGACACAAACTAGAGTACAGACTTCACCAGCCGATGGCGTTAAGATTCCGACTGACAATAATCACCGATTTGTGACCACCACGAGAAACGAAAATGACCCTTGCGCAACTTCGCTCTGGACACTGTAGCGGGTCAAACTCCTACTTATCCAGAACAGACTCCGACATATATAGTATATTCCCAGCGTACAATGAGTCCTCGCATGACCTAACCCTACTCATCTGACACCATTCTTCCTTTGGTTGGACCCCGTCGAAACACCATGTTTACTGGGCCTGCCGTTGGAGACGTCGGCGACAATTTATCTAATCCTTATTATCTTAACTGGGAGCCAAAATGTAAAGTGGGTTGAAGATCAAGCGATCCGACAGATGATCACTGATTTTTAATCTGGCAATCTGTAAACCTTTAGCTTAGTAAGCTTGCTTTTAGACCCAGTTATATAGGAGGCAGAAAAAAACGCATTGTACAATCTCATCGCAGTCCCAAAAAGCTGCCGTTAACCGCACAGCTCCTTCAAAGGCTCCCTAAGCAATGGATGTTAGCAGAAAATCACAGGTCTTGAAACAGCACTAAGTCAAAGTTATTTTTGTATAGGTTGGTTGGTAGACAGTCCACTTTAAAAACAGAATTGGTTATTATGGTTCGAAAGGCGAATTGCAGAACTATATCTTTTTCGAATTCTTTTGGGAAAATGGCTAAAATATGGCCGCTTACGATCAAGTGTTCTTTCAAAGTCAACATCAACCTTTGACTAATCGGCTAATATTAACCGAAATAACGGAAGTACTCAACGACATCAAATCAAATTAATCCAATTTTGTTAGCAAATCTTCTTTGAAAGTAGCTTGCTTACCTAGTTCACCTATGACATCATCTTATTATCCTAAATAGATATCAAAAGTCCACTTTAACCTGTTTTTTAGTCTAAATCCCAAAACCAAGGGAAGGCCAAGAGAGAAAGACGTTGGAAATCCTTGTACCCAGCATATTTTATTATTTGATTGCTCTTGAAGAAGAAACATGCTTTAGTAATCAAAGAATCAACGGTTGGAATCGTTATACTCTTTGCAGAATTTTACTACTAAGCAAACGACATATAACACTCAAATAGTATTCCTTGTTGACAGTTTGGTCTATCGGAAGGAATTCGAAGAAAACTGTCAAAAAAACTTTGACTTTTGATCTGCTTTGACGTGGTTTTTTGGCTTCAACTCACCTTTGCCACGATATTCAGCCGATTGATCGTCTGTTTCCGTGTCGTAAGTATAGATCCGAGACTTATCGCTGGTAATAATAGGTTTAATGACATCATGGTAGTCGGAAATCATTATTTCACAGAGGTTAACGCGGCGCTATTTTTCAATAAAATCTTATGGCTTTAGAACCAGTCTTTTCTCAAGCCCAAATGTTCTTTCAAAATGGTTTCACTAATTCTTCCGATATCCCAATGATGCCAGTAAGATCTCTAACTGTTAATCGTCGATTCCAAAGCACCAATTTGACGTGTTGATCATCAGTTGATGGCCGTCCTGGACTGTGGTTCGTCGTCTACGCGTTTTCGATCCTCTTTAAATAGTTCGAACAAAACAAAACACCTGCCTCGCGACAAATAATTATAACGAAAGGGCTTTTCCAACATTCTGATTGGTTCGGCACCAGAAATTTGATTTCGCACACAAAATTTAATGCAACTTCTTTGTTAAATAATTTCACTTATCGAAAAAGTCGCCGAATGCACTTTATATACTTCAGAATTCAACGAATGGTTTTTCGTATGAAATTGAAATTAAACAAGAAAAACAAGTAAGGAAGGGCTAAGTTCGGGTGTCACCGAACATTTTATACTCTCGCATGGTAAAGTGATAATCGAGATTTCATTATCCGTCATTTACATATTTTTCAAATACCGTATTTGTGTAAAGTTTTATTCCACTATCATCATTGGTTCCTAATGTTAATACTCGTATTATACAGAGAAGGCATCAAATGGAATTCAAAATAGCGTTATGTTGGAAGAAGGCGTGGTTGTGAACCGATTTCACTCATATTTCGTACATAAATATTATATACCGAATTTGGTTTTTGGTCCATAAGTGGGCAACGCCACGCCCATTTTCAATTTTTAAAAAAAGTCTGGGTGCAGCTTCCTTCTGCAAGTTCTTCCGTAAAATTAAGTGTTTCTGACGTTTTTGTTAGTCGGTTAACGCACTTTTAGTGATTTTCAACGCAGCAACCTTTGTGTGAGGTGGGTGAGCGTGGATTTATTATCCGATTTCTTCCATTTTTGAACTGTATATGGGAAATGCCTGAAGGAAACGACTCTGTAGAGAGAGGTTGACATAGCTGTAGTAGTTTCCGAGATATGTACAAAAAACTTAGTAGGGGGCGGGGCCACGCCCACTTTTCCAAAAAAAATTACGTCCAAATATGCCCCTCCCTAATGCGATCCTTTGTGCCAAATTTCACTTTAATACCTTTATTTATGGCTTAGTTATGACACTTTATAGGTTTTCGGTTTTTGCCATTCTGTGGGCGTGGCAGTGGGCCGCTTTTGCCCATCTTCGAACTTAACCTTCTTATGGAGGGAAGAAATACGTGTACCAAGTTTCATCATGATATCTCAATTTTTACTCAAGTTACAGCTTGCACGGACAGACAGACAGGCATCCGGATTTCAACTCTACTCGTCACCCTGATCACTTTGGTATATATAACCCTATATCTGACTCTTTTAGTTTTAGGACTTACAAACAACCGTTATGTGAACAAAACTATAATACTCTCCTTAACAACTTTGTTGCGAGAGTATAAAAATCTTACTGTTTACTGCCTACAGTAGTAAAAGCTCTCTTCTTTTCCTTGGTAGTGTTTTTTCCAAGGCGGGTTCCAAACCCAGCGCACAACCCTACGCAGCGAATGTTTCGCCTTCTCACTTTAGCTCGCCTTCCAACGAGTGTTTTCTGGCTAACCAGAGGATACTTGGTCAACGACCGGAAGTCGTGAGCTGCTTGAGCCATATGTAACAGAATTGTTTCTGGCCACTCCCAAGTGAATGGCAATCAGAGAACTGTTTTCACTTGCGTGATTTTTTTCCTTATTAATAGCAATTTTATCTCAAACATTTTAATAAATATGTTTTCATATTGAAAATATTTATTGACTCTGATTTCGTACCACCCTGTTAGGTAATGCAATCACAAATAGCAATTACTACTTTTCATTTTTAAATTATTTCACTTGAACACACTTTTCGCTTTCATATTCAAAAGGAATTTCAAACCAACCGAAAAGGGAAATGGAATAGTTCAAATTTCTAAACTTCACAAAGTCAAATTTAATGATTATTTTGAATAATTGTATATTATAATTAGTATAATTCCAATCCCATTAGATATGTCAGCAATTATTAAATTACTTTCATTTCAAATATCCCAACCACTACTGGATTTACGAAGCAAACGGATTGAATTTTATAAAGAAATAGATCTATCGATTTTCCCCGAAGTGCATGTGAATAATAACCAGAGCACGTTGATCAACTATTACTGCATTATATCATAAGCTCTCCGGTCGAACATGGAGTCCGAGCTTGAAGACTATAGAATAATTTCATTACTGACTAACTGATTGTTCGCACATAAACTTCTAAGGTGATTGGGTCCATCCTGAAATTGCTATAAAATCTAGGCCCAAAAAAGGAGTTGTAATTTTGAAATCATTTGAAATAAATATTTTGTTAATTTTGTGTTGAAAAGTCTTATTTCCAAATACAAATTCGATCCCTTATTTATTAATGTCAGGATTTTTTCAAACATCTACCTTTGATTTTTTCAACAGCGCTGACGGCGAATATGTGGTCACAACCATGACAAAAGCTATTCTCCATTACACCGGCAAAGTTGTTTGGACGCCGCCGGCTATTTTCAAATCATCGTGCGAAATCGATGTTCGCTATTTTCCGTTCGATCAGCAAACATGCTTCATGAAGTTCGGTTCGTGGACCTATGATGGTGATCAGGTGAGATGTGAATAGTATATTGCTATAATTTTACAAGACTCTCAAATAAAAATAGTTTATAAAAATATTTTTTACAAATAAAGATTATAACTGCCTAAGCCTTATATTTTATTGTATTTTCTCCACTACACTCTTCTTTAGATTGATTTAAAGCACATCAATCAGCGAAACGATAAAGACAATAAAGTCGAGATCGGTATAGATTTGCGTGAGTACTATCCCAGCGTGGAGTGGGATATTTTAGGTGTACCAGCAGAGCGGCATGAGAAATACTATCCATGCTGTGCTGAACCATATCCAGGTAATTTAGAAAACTATAATTATGTTTAACGTTTTGGAATATCAGTTGTTAAATCATAGATCATAACTTTGCTGTAGAGACTTTACAGACTTTTGAACCTCATCAGATGTGCACTGAAAGCTTCAAGAGCTCCTTCAATGAGACTACAGATGAAAACAATTACATTTTGTAGTTTTAGAGATTTTCCTCAATTCAACTTGGAACTAACAACACTTTAACAAAATTTAGTGTACTTTGCTAATCGGTAATTCATTCTTAAAACTTTTGGATTCTCCTGATCTCGTAGCTAATCTCGAAGAAAACCTCTCAAAAAATATGTTTGTCTGTGAGGAAGATTTTCCTACTTAAAATTATTTCAAATCAAAAACCCCAAAAAAAATGTACAAAGATGAATGCGGGTGTTGATCGAAGGATTAAGCAAAATTTAGTTCATTGGCAAAATGGCGGCTTCGATATTTGTGAAAAAACTTTGCTTCAGAGAAGGTCGTAAGAAAACATCGATCGATGTTGTTGTTGTTGTAGCGGCAGAAAAAATTCTCGAATTAATTTCGAGGAATGGTGCCTATTTGACAGTTCCTGGCTGGATAAAAATCCACGTCCGTTCCGGTTACTTAGACCCGACAGTCATGGGAACGACTTCGATCGATCGATTCAGCCGTTTCGGAGAAAATTTTCTGACCAACTCTAAAATCAGCATTGCGAAAAAAACGCGTTTTGGAATCCAATTACACAATTCTTCCAAAACTTAACGCCCCCAGTTTATAAAAAGCCAAGCTCGACGATATTCCTAAAAATTGTTTGAGGAATGTTCTAAGCTTTAGCAACAACAAAAACAGGACAGAGAAGGAAAGAGAAAGGACAAGGGAAAAGTTACAGAGAGCTCTGCTTTTTTCAAAGGACTGACACGAGATCACGCCAATACGCCAATATCTTCAAATAAAAGGACTCAAAAGGTATCCGTTAAAATGCGTTTTATTTAGCTGTATTTTAGATAGTACCTCAATGTGTCGGGCGGGTAACTATGGTTCAAAATGATCAACTAAAAGCACAAGAGTAACCGAACAGATAATGCGCATAGAGGATTTTCTTAGCTTTTTATAACAGGAAATTTCAAATGACCGCAGCAAAAATATTTTTTTGCAAAATTCTTTCCTTTCAAGAGTGATACACTGTTTATAGCGACCCTCAAACTTTTCAATACCATTTTGTAGTTCGATTTGCACTTTACTACAAAATATGTAGACCCCAGTTTCGGCGAGCATTTCTTCAATTGATAAAAATTGCTTGCCATCGAGCATTTTTTGGAGATCTGAGAACAGCAAATAGTCGCTGAGACCAGATCTGGAGACTACGAAGGATTTGGAAGCAATTCAATTTTCATTTTACTACAAAATAGGCCTCAGTTTGGGCGAACATTTCTTCAATTTTCTTCCCAGCGAACATTTTTTGGAGATCTGAGAACAGCAAATAGTCGCTGGGACCAGATCTGAAGAGTACGAAGGATGCGGAAACAATTTGAAGCTTAATTCATGACATCATTGCCATCGTTTTCACTAACATGTGACACGGTGCATTGTCTTGGTGAAACAGCACTTCTTTTTTTTGAAATGCCGCCGCTTTGCGACGATTTTGTCCTTCATTCAAAACGATATAGTTCTCACACTAATTATCCGACTGTCGAATTTACTTCCGTAGCGGACAGGGGTAGAATTTTCCCGCCGTAAGGTATGCGTGTCGTAAGTGGCGTCTAAAGTCTAATACGCATTATATCTGTTTTTTTTTGGCTTGCCTCGTAATTTCAGCATAGACTTGTCAGAAATAGTGCTAAAAAACTCAGCTTGAACTGATATTGTAGACTCTGAGTGAGATTCCTTCTAATGAAAAGACAATTGAAGTTCAAGCGGCAAATGTCAGCAGTCGTTTAGTTTTATGGGTGCTCAACTGGACGTAGCAAAAGCTAGAATGTCTGAGCGAAGACTTAAATCTGGTACCACGGAGAGCAGTTAGCCCTCGAAGCTTGCTCCAATCTGCTCTTTGGGTTTGATTCCTTGAGAAGATTCGTGGTGGCTGTGGTGTAAACCCAAAAGCAGGTAGAATTGAAAATTCAATTCAGTGTGGAGTCGCAATGCGGACGGGTGCCGGGCCCCCAACACAGCAGAGGTTTTAGATCGGCCTCGAACGCAAGCAAGGTGGAAAAGGTGTCCTACCAATTGGAACCAAATAATACTTGCAAAAAACAGGTATTATTTGGGGCGCTGAGCAACGCATTGTTTTGATCTATAATACTGGCATAGTCCTTTTTCTGAAGTACCGCCAATCAATTTTCGGGTATATCCTCATATTTCTGTATATTACTTGTAATAACCAACTGTCCACGACACAAGAAGTATCTAAATGTTGTAATATTGCTGTCATAAAATTCAATATTCAACTGCAGTTCCTTTTTCTTCCTTTTCTTACACACATTGAGTGCAATAATAATGTAATCATTACTCTAACCAATTCTTTATCAAATAGTCGGACTGTAGCCATTTAATTTCCACACATTTATCTTCTAACCGAGGCATGGTTATTTTGCCTTAATCCCGAGAATAATTCATTTTTCAGTATTTAACTTAATTTATTGTGCTTTTGTTGGCTTGAGAGTATACTCGGCAACGTGTTCGATCTTCCAAGTCCCAAACCAACACAAAGCCTACAACGGCACTGCGCTATGAATTGAAATCGAGTAAGATACTATAGGGAATTTTCAATTCTGCAGACAAATAAATATCAGCAAATATGTGTTTGTGCGTGTGTGTGCAATTGTATACTTACATATATGCAGATATTTGAATTGGATTATATGGAAATATGCGCATGTACATGCGTGTGTATGCTGATAAATGCGAAGTCCTGTAGGAATTTTGCGAAGCATTTTCCATTTCAAAGAACCGAAATATTAAATTAAAAGTAAAATTCTACAACAATGTGCTAAAACATTTATGAAACTTTTAAATATTTCTCTACTGTTGAACACACACATGTAAACATAACCACACGCACATATGCAGCACGTCTGTGACAGCTTTTAGAGCACAAATGAGAGGATATATGCATTTATTTCATATAACTGTGTCTGTGTATCTTTGTCTTTAAATGTGTATCGTTATATGTGCATGTATGTGTATTTATGTCGTTGTGTGCCTGCTGACAAATACTCCCAGTACGCTACAACGCATCGCTGTCTAAGACTTTATTATTTTGCATGCAAAGTGTAATCAAACTGTCAACATGACCAAAACGCGCCCAGCACGCACACCAGCAAGGGCACACACTCCCCACTAATACTACATACATATGTATGTATGTATACTTAACATATATGTATGTATGCTCCCGACAAAAGCAGCATAGCGCATGGCAAGCGCTTGCAATTTATAAGCCTCAAAAGTCTAACACATCATAAATCAGAAATAAGGATAATAACAAATACAACAAAAATAAGCAAGAAGCGAGTAACAAAATCAAAACCAAAGCAAAAAATACAAATATGTGCAGAAATTACAGTACAAAGGCAGCAATCACAGGCGGCAAAGGCGGCAGCCAAGATTTATGAGTCTCTCGTTGATTATTTCATTTCATTTCAAAATTCAATTCGGCTAAAGCTAAACCGATTAACGGTAGCGTACATTTCGTATACCTATTGTTTTATTTCTTAAAATTTTTTCTTTGTACTTTCACCTTTTTCTTTTTTTATTTGCGTCGCTTGCTCCCTTCGCTTCGGTTTTCAATAATACACGCCTGTCAAACTGCCTGCCTTTGGAACTTAATTTCCAGCGGTAAGGTATAAATTGTTTATGAGTCTCTAGTTGGTTATTTCAATGCCTAGATTTTGTAAACGTTGTTGAGATCGGTAATTTTTCATGTACTACACTGAGAAAAACGCATCTTTTTGCGCGATTATTAGAGAAATCTTATTTGCAATAGGAGACAAGACAATGTGTAATTCAAACTATTTACCGGTGCGACAGGAACAGGAGCAGGCTTCTTTTGTAGTAACCCATTCCAAGAAGATGACTTCAAACTAAATTACTACAATTTAGTCTTTCAGCCCGAACTTGTGGGTACAGCTGTAGGTGCCAAGTGGCCTGCTGCTCTGACCAGCAAATTCATAAACCTTCTAGTGGATAAGCTATTAACGCTATCTAGAACGGTAATACTAAGAATCATTGCGTTAATTTATGCAAGCGGGATATAACCATATAAGCGGTGTCTGCACCAATAAATAATAAGAGATTATGACTTGACTCAGTAGGTAACTCGCTTAATATCATCTGTGTACCCGGTCATATAGAAGGAAAGGAAAAGGCAGACGAGCTGGCCCGCTCGAGAGCAGCAGAAGACACAATTCCACTAAGCTGTATCACCCCTTTCAACGCCTTCAAGGTTTGTTTAAAACAATGTACCCAATCATAAAGGAACACAAGCAACAAAGGGTATACCGTAAAGTTGCTGCTGGGCAAAAGGAAGCTTAGTAACATCTTATTGGTCATTAGAGGACACCTAACCTTAAGATCCCAACTTCAGAAAGTAAGAAAAATGGATTCGGCGGAATGCAGCCATGCGCGGAGAATAATGATTCTATTAACTATGCGAATGCCCAGCCTTCACCTGGATGAGCTCCACTGAGTTGCTGGACCACCCGGAACCAAAATGTGTTTATGATGGCTTAATTGTTGCCGCCAGTAGTCCGACACTAATGCGCCTTCCTTTTCAATCAACCATTTACCGTTGCACATTATAAAATTTTTTTAACGATCACGTAGCGAGTCCAACCTGGCTCGCATTTAAATACTATATCCGAACTTTTTTGAGTTTTATCCCGTTATTTGGTTCGATTAACAGGGCTTTGTCAGCTTTTCTAGATTTCATTCTTTGACTTATGTCCATATTCATTAAACAAAAATATTATATTGGAGATTCACAAAAATTTGAAAATTTTCCTCCCGAATGTCCAACTTTGGATGTTGTCTACGCCTTTGCTTACCTTAGAAAGAGAGTGCCATACTCCGTTTAAATAAGAAGAGGCACCCATTCACCTCTCTAGCTCAGGCTCAGCAAATCATTTTCCATAGATAAGTACGGACTAATCACTTCGCGTCAGAATGAAATATAAGCTGGATTCATATGTAATCTCGTAACCAAGCTCTGGAAGCTTCTGGTGAGTCACTATCGATGTGTGCGGTCTTGCGTTGTCCTAATGTAATATAATTTCTCTTCTAAGCTGGCCGTAGCAATTGCTTAATTCAAACGGTCAATATTGGAAATTATAGGTCCGAAATAAGTGTTTGGACGTGGCAGAGCAGGTGATTGTAGTAGATGGTCATTGACTGGAGCCAATCTCACCAAATACATAACAACCTGGACCTTCAGCCAGACCGTCAATCCTAGTTTGGCCATTTTCGGGACTCACCTCAAGTAGAACGTACTCGCTTAACATGCTCGTAAGTGACCATCCAGTATCCATCCGCTTTAAGAATTCATTTCATTGCGATTCAGTTGCGACTTACAGATGGATATTCGGTTCATGAAGTCTTTATGCCTAAACTCGTATCGCATATACGAACCTCTTGCAGTATCCAGCCTTAAGTGGTTCTAAACGAGCTTTGTTCAGTTTGCTTACATAACGGTCTGACTTCGACAACTGCCCTGCTAGAGCACTGAGGAAATTTTACATCAAAATTAACGGAATTGAATTATTAAAACCGCCAATTTTTCTTATTTTTCCAACTTCATAACTTACGTGTATGTACTGTGTATTCGATAACCCTTCAGATGAGTTTCATCCCGGATTTCTTTTGAGAACCTTCCATTTTATTCTTAGCAGAGTTACATTTCCTAGACATCGAAAATATTGGGTATTTTACCTTCACCCTTTCTATGTTGAGATTTTTGATGATCTCAAACACTTCCAACGCCTCTCTTAAAGCTACCCGCATTCTTTCCCAACCCAAGTAATGGGTTTTTCTAAGGCTCCAAAATTGAACATTTTCCTCGGAGTTGACCACCTTCCGAAATCACTACATTAACGCGATTATAAAGTTCTTTGAACTGTATTTCTATATGCCTAAGCTCATAGTGTCCCCTAAGTGATCCAATTCTTTTGGAAGACACCCGCTCCCGCTGTTTTGTGTTTTGTTGATCGCTACTCACCTGTTCAACGATATACGAGATTGGTGTCTCTAACGTAACGTGCAACTGTGCGCTTACATGAATCAAGTTGTTTGCGTCATCTAGTGCACCCTGTTTCGGCGCTAATGGTCGCCGAAGGGTGACGCATATGAATGCAAAGTGATTTGCAGACGATTGTAAGTGTTTTATAGCGCTAATAGAAGCCTGTAACATCCAATAAATGATACAATTTTGTTCGAAACATCTAGCTTACATGCTCCGGCCTTTGGATGTCACAAAAAGGTGTAAAAAAACCGCATGCAGGGCAAAATCGACCATGGTAAAGTCTAGAGGCTTGCCACGCCCCTGTGTTGGTGGTAAACGGGTAATTGGGTGAAAAAACCCATAGTGTCCTCTATGTGATCCAATAATTCACCACTATATCTTAAGACCATTTAAGCGCACTTTTAAGCCTAACCTGTACCTTTACTGCTCACTCAAATTTTAGGTTAGTTAAGTTAAATTTTGGATTCGTACTTTTGTCTATATTAGTATTATCTCTCATCATTTTATAAACCCAACTTCTTAAATACTTGCAGATATTTTCTTCAACATAACATTGCGTCGTAAGACACTCTTCTATACCGTCAATCTCATCATACCCTGCGTCGGTATCTCCTACTTATCCGTGCTCGTATTCTACTTACCCGCCGATTCTGGTGAGAAAATCGCGCTCTGCATAAGCATTCTACTCTCCCAGACTATGTTCTTCTTGCTAATTTCGGAAATTATACCGTCTACATCGCTAGCCTTACCGCTGCTTGGCAAATATCTACTCTTCACTATGCTTTTGGTGGGGCTGAGTGTCGTCATCACGATTATCATACTCAATATACATTACCGCAAGCCGAGCACACATAAGATGGCACCGTGGGTGCGTGCCTTCTTCATCAAACGGCTGCCGAAATTACTGCTGATGCGTGTGCCAAAAGATTTGCTACGCGATTTAGCGGCTAGTAAAATTAATTACGGCACCAAATTTAGTAAGACCAAATTCGGCAAGGCGCTCATGGATGAGATGCAAATGAACTCGGGCAGTTCCAGTCCGGATTCATTGCGCCGCATGCAGGGGCGGATGGGCGGCTTAGGCGGTGGCGGTTGCAATGGACTACATGCCACCAGCGCAACCAATCGGTAATTGATTTTATTGATAGAGTTTGTTTGTAGTTTACTTATTTATTTCTACTTTACATACATATAAGGATTTCACTTATTATTCGGTTTGTTTCTGTGTTCTTTTCTGCTTTGCTTCTTTTTGATTCCGCGAAATCAGCTTCAGCGGTCTGGTAGGCGCTTTGGGCGGCGGCTTAAGCACTCTCAGCGGTTACAATGGCTTACCGTCGGTACTCTCCGGCCTGGACGACTCACTCAGCGATGTGGCGCAGCGTAAAAAATATCCATTCGAGCTGGAAAAGGCAATTCACAATGTGATGTTCATACAGCACCACATGCAGCGACAGGATGAATTCAATGCGGTAAGTGAATACATATTGGCTCTATACATGTATATACTCGCACTGCTGTTAAAAGTGTATGTATTATATCCGTATACAAATATATATTTCAAATATATGTAATTTTCTCATATAGGCTTTAAGATTCCTTTTGAATGATTACTTATTTATATCTGGAGTGATGAATGCTGTAGACTACTGAAAACGTCCGTTCAAATAAAATTTACGTACACACAGATATAAGCGATTTCTATCATAAAGAGCTTTTGGCTTACAGATTCGAAAACTTTTGAAAATGCCCGCTTTGGACGGCTCACTTCCTCTTTTGTGATAATATCAGCTCTGCTTAATTTACACAAGCAAATCAATTAGTTCTTCATATTTCTCCATTTGTTATTTTCAACCCGCTGAATATCCACGATACGACTTCGTAAAGGCGTCATAAATGATATACATACATCTATAACTATAACACCTATGATATTCCTTTATTTTGTGTTCTCATACAAACCCTGGTGATTTCTTCTTTAACACATATCGTGCTCCCTTAGATATTCAAAGGTAAAATATTTACCTCTAATGCGACCCAAATTAGTAGATTCTAAAACAAGTTAAACTCCGTTTTAACCCAACAATATCTGTGCTACTACCCTCCTGCTCTAGTCAATCACATATTTTCTTCGTGGGTCTCTCTTTTATTTGTCAATATTATATACCAAGCATGAATGCATGGTGAATTCAAGACCTTTAAAGCTCTTTGTGTTTCAAGTTCCTGGTGCGTAGACCATTGCGATAGGAGGACAAAGCACGAATCAAGGAATCTAGAAGTGATTTCACGCATCTGGTAGACAAATATTCAAATAAAGCCTAGTCTAGAAAAATAAAATACAAAAAAAAAGAAAACAAGCAAGGAAGACATAATTTCGAGTATAACAAGGATTAAAGCCGGGAAAGTACCTTCAGCTACATAAGACTTGTTACTTATAAGGGGTCTAAGGCTTGTTTTCATCCGATTTTATTCGTTCTAGGCATAAATATGCATCGTTATTGAGAAAACACGCACTCTCAATTTTAACATGATAACTTTCACATTGACCGATATTGCGTGTTTTTGTCATCCGGAAGTTCGAAAATGTTTATATTAGGTATATGGGGCTAAGTCAAGTATTGACTCGATTCAACCCATTTTCGGCACACAGATATACATACTACTATCAGAAAGGGATTATCTCTAAGTTTCAATTTTATATCTCACACATTGACCAATATTTTTAAAAAAAAAGTTAACTATAAGCACTGGGTCCACATATTCAGAACATAGAGGCTTGAACAGTTCGATTTGGACAAATTTTAGTCATAAGATGGCAAATCTCAAAGGCACTATTTGAACAAAGTTTTACCCTAATAATTGGTTCTGGATTTGTATAGTGAAAAGTGAAAGTTTCAAATAGAATTTAAAATTGTGTTATTTGGAAAGTAGGCGTGGCTGTAGACCGATTTCGTGACATTTTCAACACTGTATTATGTAAACGCTATGAAGGTGAATGTCACGTGCCAAATGTGGTTGAAATCGGTCGAGCGGGTCTCGAGAAATGTTATTTCACCTATTGGTTATTATGGACATCGTGCTCATCGTTCAGTTTTGACCCCGGCTCCTTTAAAGACCTCTCAGACTATTTGGAGGTGAATTTAATATTTCTGGCATATTTAGTTAATGATTTAATTTTAAGTAGATTTTAAAGTACCGTTATATCACACCATCGTTATGAAATCTTATAGTATTTGTGTTAGGAGATTTAGGTTGGTTTGCTTAGGAGATACTTATTAGAGGACGGAGTCACGCGCTTTTGAAATTTTCGGCAGTTACACCGAGGGCCGTATCCCAATATTTTCGGTCGAAAGGCTACAGTCGAATTCTTCTACCTTTTGGAACCTAAGAAAGCAGTGGACAACTCTGCTTTAATTGAGATTACTGTCCTTACATTTTCTTTTACGAGAAACAGTACCGTCCGGCTGGGTATTGAGTATTACCATATAGACTTTGATTTTGGAATCGGTACCGACTTTTCTTTGCCTTCATCTTCTTACCCACTCAAATCCACAATGCACTCATACAAAGCTATCTCAGTAACGAGGCCAAGGCAACGGTTCCCACTTTTTTTCCACTCATCTTCACATCCACGCAAATTCACTACCGGAAGGGAGTCACAATCAAGGTATCTAGGTTATCTCAGTAAAAAGTCCAAAGCAATTGTTATCACATGCTCTTTTGAAATATCTAGTGCTTTTAGAATCGCTCAGAATAAAGTGCGACTCATTTCAACGTACATCTGCAGAACTTAATTATGACGCTAGAAGAATGTACTTTAAGGCGGGCCAGAGTCTTACTATATGGAGGTTTCCAACGCAGTCACAGAGTTCAGAAAGTTTAACGGAAGTCCGTGTCTAAACGAATTAACAGTCTCTTAATTTAGCTTTACCAAAGACACATCGGAATAACACATCATAATAATAATAATAATGATTTTTTAGATCTTACCAAAATTCAGAATATGTAATGTCTAAGTATTCACTTCGTATAGCATATGTATAAGTTTTCTATATTTTTAAACTTTCACTATATAAGTCAATGCATATAGTGATGTATATGCACAGAATATTTCAGTTGCGGTTTTCGGTAATTTTCGCTTTTATTTAAAAAATTTTAATTTCACGCTCGATTGTGTCCAGTCATTACTCACAGTAATCAATACAGCGCTGTGCTGCAAATATTGATACAAGTTTGTTTTTGTTTTTGTCCATTGTGTATTTACGATTATTTTCTGGTATCGCTTTTGTTGTAATTGCTTAACTTTTCCGTTTTTCAACTTTTGTTAAAAACTCAAAATTTTGCTTCCGCTTTAACTCATAGCTAACCATGACTTACTTCAATACCGCCATTACTCGGTTCATTGCGCTCGCCTTTTGCTCTTTGCCCGGTGATTCACATATTTAGAGGCACAAAAAATATGCCTACATAATCGAATTCCTTTCCAACTTCTTGTCTGCCGGCGATAAACAGTTTAGCTTCCTAAAAGCTTGAAAGCTTACATTAATAATTATGTTGAGGCTTGGTGACCACCATCATTATGGGTATCATTATAGCTTTGAACATTTTGTGGATTATGAATTTATCATTACTGAACTACTTAAACGAGTTTTTGTGATCCCCTGCGCATATCGATGAGGTAATAGTAGAATCGAGAAGTACTTTAAAAATTAAACTCAAGTTGCTGCGAAAGAAAAACTACAAGAAAGCCTACAAAAGAAACTAATAAAGCACAAAAATTTGCTGTTTTCAAGAAGCATTCAAGATAATTCGAAAACACGGTACCTCAAGATTTTCTATAAGTCTATTATATAAACGGATCTACAACCGAAACCTGCTTTTCTCATTAAAGTTTTCGAAATTTTAAATAACCAACTCTATCAGACGTCTTTATGTGATGGAGAGCTCTAGAAAAGACCACACTGGCAAAGAAAGTCGAGAGCGTTCTATGTTCGGCGCTCATCAGCATGTGTGGTGTACTAAGATCCACTCCAACCATGGCACTTAACGCCATCTTTCACATATCAAATATTGCCCGTAGACATCGTCGGAAGCTGAACACTCGTAAATCCTTACTCACTTTAACTTTATACCGGATCACTTAGATCTTGGAGTTGCCACACCGAACTTTGGGGAGGTAGTTGTGGGTGGGAAGAAGCCGTTGGAGGAAAGGGGCAGTGAGCTTCCTTACAAATGGGTCAAAGCTTGCGAGGAAAGTTGGTGGAAAAGTTTACTATCAGGAGCTCTCTATCAACTCCAACTTCAGACTTCCTGACTATTGCAGTGTCTTCCAAGCAGAGATTGCGGCCATTAAGGTAGCAATATATTTACTGCTCCGGTGTGTAGCCTCCTTCAGAGAAATGGCCATCCACTCAGATAACAGAGCGGCGATCTAGCCTTAAACTCATTAACAGTGCGTTTAAGGCTGGTCAAAGAATACTTAACCTCGCTATCAATAGCTTCGAGTGTCTTTGTGATAAGACTGGTATGGGCGGCAGGCCATAGCGGAATCACAGTAAACTGTAAAGCTGCTGAGCTAGTAAGAAAAGGAACTCTAGAACCGCTACAAGTAGAATGGGAGCGGATCGGTACTTCCGGATCCACTTGTGTCCTACTATTACATAACTGAGCTTCGCGGAAACTTGGCCAGCGCTGGATTATCATCGGTACATGCACTGTCGCAAAATCTTTTTGGCCCAAAAATCATCCCAAGAGATATAGTGATCTCCTTGCCTTCAGTGAGGCTAGCCTCTCCCTAGTTTGGGGCTTTTAATTGCCCTATTGGCGTTAGTGAAGCTGGGAATCCTACCAGATGCCATCTGCAAAAGCTGTATTGAAGTAGGGGAAAACAACTCAACACTTCCTTCTGGACTGTCCCGCGTTCGGAAGGTCAAGACTTAAACACTTGGGAGCGCATACATTCAGACAAATTTATATTGGCTACTAAGTGTTTGGCTAATTTATAAGTTCGAACACAAGAGTTCTTCTTTCTGTGGTCTCACAAAGGACTACATATAGTAGCCCAGGTGCGATCTTTGATCAGCCATCTAACCTAACCTAACTCTATCAAATGTAAAGAAATTGAGCCCATTATTAGCCTACACTCTAGCTGGAGAGAGCTTAAAAGAAAGGTGAGAAAATAGCTACTAAATCCTTTGACGAGATTGATTTATTCCAAGTTAAAATAGCTATAACTTTTACTAGAAAATCCTTGTACAACAATGCATGTATAACTCTCTACTTAAATTACGTCTACTTGTTGCATTCCATACTGGTTATGTAAGCTCAAGAAGCACTTATTTAACAAGGAGGGTAAAACTTTTGCAAACTCCCGATTCTGCAACATGGAGCCGAAAACTTCCGACACCGATTAAACAAAAATTTGAGATTTATTTCATATTCTTCTTTTTATTTAACTTAATACACTCGATCCCGAGAAGCTCCAACTTGTTCAACCCTTCAGCAAAATAAATTTTGTAGCGGTCTGCAAAGTAGGCCTCCAAGAAGGTCATACACATCTCATTCGACTGAAATTTGCCAAGAAGAACTAGATGAAGAGTTTATTTTTTTTTTTTGAAATTTAAAAACGAAAAGACTAAAATAATCTATAAGATAGTGAAAAGACAAAGACTTTGCTTGAAATTTTGGGTTTCCAACTGAATCATGGCAACAGAATCCTCGGAAATATTGCAGAACTGATTACTGTACCTCGACGGCCTACTCTATGACGAACTCAAGTGTATGAAGAGCATAAAGCATTCAATAAATACTGTGAAGTTACGGACAACTTTTCACAAGGGTCGTTCATCATCTACCCCTGTTAATGACGGTAACATTGAAAAGGTTAAAGGAAGCAGTGGATCTAAACACCTCTTATGGATCGACTCAATATATTTTGGTTAATGTTTTGGATCTAAAGCGTGTCATTGCTAGAACCGTACCAAATCACCTGAATTTATTGCAACAACGACATCAAGGAGAGGTCGCTAAAGAGATATTTCAGAACTACAAATTCATCAAAACAGCATTACTGGGGACAAGACGTGGGTTTATGAACAAAGGACGAAACTATCCAACAATCTAGCGAATGGCGCTAATATGAATAAACCAAAACGAAAAACAAAAAAATCGCTGAAAGCGTATTTTAAAGGCGATAATGAGGAACACGTGAAAATGTTTTTTTTTTTTATCAGTCCGAGAATATTCCGACTTTAATCAGGCTTCCTGGCCATTCTGTCAATAGTTTAAACTTACCAACTGTCACCTTTTCATTCGGTTAAAGGTGTTCTGAGAACGTGATCGAAAATTCCACTAAAAGCAGCAATTTATTTTCCTTGGCTGAGTCAATTGTATCTCTATTGGCTTACATCTGTTTTTCGGAACTCAAGCCATGTCCATTGCCTAACTCAATTAAAGCTTTTTAGTATTAGAGAATAATTTTTAAGATCCTGTATTAGTAAAGGCCAATTAAAACTGTTAAAGCACAACTCATACTTACACAACGTTTTGTATTTTCTCAATAACTCAATTATTACAAAGCTCTCCCTTAAAATCCATTCGTCAATTGACTGAGTAGAAGAGCGGAACAATTTAGTCGCAAGTCGTCAATAACTTTCATTCAGCGAACTGTCAGCAATCCCTCAAATAAGCGTGGATTTATCTCATCTAAAACACATCGACGCATAAGGTTACAAGTCAAAGCCACACACACACTCACAGGGACATACATACGCTGAGCCGCCAACAAGCGAAAAGGCAACAAAGTTAAGCGTTACTGCTCCGCAACCGTTTGATGTTGATTGAACTTCTGCACATGTCAGTCAGATATGCAACAACAAATCGCAACAACAATAAATAAATATGTTGGCCGGCTGCAGCAACAGCGACAGTGAATAACCGCCAAATCACCAATAAAAATAAAAACAAAACAAACAAAAAATCCGAGGCACCGATTGTAGCGGTTTCTTTGGTCAGAGTGGACTTGTTGTTTTTGTAGCTGTTCGCTTGGTCGCTGGCAGTCAATTGCATAAAAGTAATTAAAAGTGGATTTCGGCAATGTTGTGCTGTTACAATCAAGAGAATAAATATTCGCTAAACTCGGACGTATTCGTATATGTATGTTTGTGTGTGTGTGTGTGTGTGTATGTGTGTGTGAGCGGACAGCAACCGACAGAAGTATGCACTTATGAGGGCCATCAACCCACAATGCTTTAGCTGTGGCGCTTCTTTTGCAGCAACAACAACAACAAATGACTACTTCAGTGACTTTTTCCCTCGCAAAAGCAATAAAGCGGGTCAATCGCTACCATGCAACAATAACAACAAGCGATAACCAACTTTTGCGGTTTACATCGATC
Organism: Bactrocera tryoni; assembly: GCF_016617805.1. Lineage (NCBI taxonomy): Eukaryota > Metazoa > Arthropoda > Insecta > Diptera > Tephritidae > Bactrocera > Bactrocera tryoni. Next base: position 22,203,758 of record NC_052499.1, read on the forward strand.
ATTTGGCAATTGATTTCGATGATTGAAAGATGAACGGCCGCTAGCATTCTGCTGATAACTTCGGCAAATCCAAGGATTATGAGAAGACGCAATTCAATCGCAGACTTCGCGCGAAAAGACAGTGAAAAGTTTTCCATGAGTAGTCTAAAAAGTTTGCGCGATAAAGCAAATGTGTTTTTGTAACCAATTCTCTTTTTAGTGGGTTATTGAGTAGGGTTTGAAAGAGATAGCAGTAGAGGAATATGTTTTTCAAATGAATGGAAAATCATTGTGGTTAACTCAGTGTTTGCCCAGCGGATAATTAAGAAAGTGTAGTTAAAGAAGAGTGTGCTTAGGATAATGTTCTTTGTTCCCGATTCTGCTGTTTGTTAATTTGGTGCATGTGTTCTAGTCAATAATGTTGGTTGTGTCATTCTGCGTTCTTCTCTTTCTTCTTGTTTGTTCACAAAATTGGAGTAAAATAACTCTAAGCATGATTTAAACAGACAAACCAAGAGTTGTCGGCACAGAATTATTTCTTGTCGACAGTTTGACCGGTAGGAAGGTATTCGGAGTGCACCACACCTCGATAATCGAAGAAAACTGTCAACATAACCTTGACTTTTCACATGCTTTGACGTTTTTTTCGGCTCGGCTCAACTTTTCTACGATATTCGGCCAACTGATCTTCTGTTTCTGGGTCTAAGCATAGATTCTATCCTAATTGCCAGTAGTAATACATTTCATGACATCCTGCTAGTCGAAAACATTGTTTCACAGACGTTGCAGCCGTTGACAAGACGCTGTTTCTTGAAAAAAAAATTTGTGATTTTGCAATCAACCCTGCTTTCCGTTTTCTTAGGCACAAATGATCTTTCAAAATTGTTTCACTGATTCTTAAAATATTGCAACGACACCATCAAGATCTCTGACTGTTAATCGTCGATTCTCAAACACCAATTCTTTTATTTCATTTTCACGACAATTTTATCTTCCAAAAAGTATGTTTTAAGCCGATATAACGTTATAGGAATTACTGTGCTCCTGTATATACTAGTTTTGTGGTATAAAGTCCATCATGAAGCAAACCAAAAGTTTTAAAAGAATGGTTGCTAGACTTCATAAAATCTTTAACCTAAGTTCTTAGTTCTCTATACATTTGGTATGTGGATAGATACACTTCTATACTCACAATCACTCAATACCTTTGCTGAATAAAGTGAAAAGACTTATCGCCATATATCCCTTTTTATCCAGTAATGAAGCCACTTGCGACTTTTTTACTCATTAACCGAGTCCAATTTTTCAGTAACATGGACACCCACACAGATACTGTAGAAAGCTTTCAATATGGTCAACTGTGCAGTGGTACCTTAACGGTGCAACCAGTTAAACTTAGAAACAACGGGAAATCAGGCTATACAACGGTTCACGGCGCACAACTTCTTATTTACTTATTATATATATTTTGGATGACATTACGCTATTAAATATTTTCTCTATCATTTCGATTTTTCATGCCTAATATCTTTCACAAAATCTAAATCCGCGAACCATTGAAACAAGAATAGATAGATATGATGACGTCTAAAGTCTATGGCTAATAATCCGGTACTGCTTACTTTAAATAGTTTAACCTCCTTCACTCCATATGCTGGTCATGAAGGAAGAAGAAATCACCACCCCAAAGTTTTACAACCCATTAAAATATAAGTTCGGTCAATTGATCCAAAAAGTCCATACGATTTGGGTAAGTGGGTCAAGGTGGATCAATAAAATTTTCTACTAACTCGACTTCTGGGAATGAATAGCATACTTTAATCACAGCAACCCAAGTTGGAAATTGGTTCCTAAAATTATTATAAATGTAAAATACAATATTTCCTTGATATATAAAACGTGATAAATATCAAATCAACTATGGAACCTCCTTTGCAACAGACATTTAAGCGAGTTGCTAAAATCAAATGTCTTCATTCGTTGAGAAAATCAAGCTTACGGAGAGCTTTGATGTCCATTGAACAAAAACTCGCGAAATTTATAGCAAGATTTTTGGAAGTATGAAGAACACAACACTCTGAGAATGATACAGTTGTTTTGTACTTGCTAACAGTCTAGAAAGTGCTCCGTAGAGAATCTGGCGCCAATTGCGAAGCTTCTCTATCTATATACTAATTATATACTTTCACTTAATACACATAACAATCAAAAAGTATAAGCACCTTTCCAAAACCAATTTCAAGCCCTCAATACTATAATACCAAAATAAAATCTCACCTCTAAAACTTCTATCGTAATAACACCTATCACTTCCGTTTTCTTTACAGGAAGATCAAGATTGGGGTTTTGTTGCCATGGTACTGGATCGTCTCTTTTTATGGCTCTTCATGATCGCATCACTGGTTGGTACATTCATGATTCTATGCGAGGCACCTTCGTTGTACGACGACACGAAGCCGATCGATGTGGAGTTGTCGGTGATTGCCAAGCAACTTTATAACTTAACCGAAAAGAAGTCATAAGCGTCGAAGCAGAAAGCAAAGATAAAGGCGTAAATCATTAAATAAAAAAATAATAAAAAAATATAATGGAAGTAAAAGACTTCTTAAAAGAAGCTGAGCCTAATAAAATTAACGCTTACTTAGAAATATGGTAAGCAAGAAGCACACAACGTGCGCGCACTGAAGGTTTTCTCGCAAGACTTGACTCTTCCAGAAACAAAATTTTAATAAAAATTAATTAAAAAGAAAGTTAAATACGAACATGGCAAGCTATACTGCGTGTTTGCCGGGTGAAAAATAATGTTAAATTAAACAAATCACATAAATGAGAAATATTTGTAGTTAGTAAGCACTTCGAAGCACATAAACCCCTAAGAAATATGGAGCATTTAAATAAAAATTAAATAAGTAGAAAAATGTGTTGAGTTTTTTTCTTATTATCAAAAGTAAGTCATACTTAGAATCTTTATTTATTGGTTCGTAGAGCGTGGTCGAAGGAACGACTGATCTCAAGCGAATGCACCTAAGCCATCACTTCACTCATTGGGCGCCGAAGTGAGTCCCAACTCAAACAATCAACAACTCAAAAGATTTTTTGTTTTAAAAGGTATACAGACTCAACCAGCTGAAGACTTGCCATGGGTGAATTATATAACAGTTATTCATCCTAAGTAAAGTATATACGAAGTCTTTCTTTGTAGCCAGTGATCACATAAAGTGATGATCTCTAATGTATTTTCCAGTTCCATCGTTCCCAAAGTCCACACTATCTTAAAGTAATTTTGTGGTCAGAACTGTATTACTGGGAACTGGAAATAAAATAATCATAGAACAAAACGATTTTTTCCTTTAGAAATCACTTAGTAAGACTATACCCGGTATTACATTTTTAAACTTCGGAAATTGTTTGTATGGATGCTTACGGCGGTAAGTATGGATTCAAAACAGACTAGAATTTTATTTAATTATAATTTCGTCTATCTTCGAACCAATATTAACAACTTGTAATCCAATATAGAATAACTCTTGCCAATAGGTGTTGCTTTGGGCTGAGAAGACGTTTGAGAAGTTCTCTCTCGACGAACAAAAACAAAACTATATAAGTCACTCATTATTTTCGCCCGCATATATAGTGCAGAGGCATGGACGATCACAACATCTGATGAGTCGGCGTTTCGAGCTTTCGAAAAAAAATTCTTCCTGGCAACGGCGAATATCGCATTCGATGGAACAATGAACTGTGCAAGTTATACGACAACATTGATATAGTTCAGCGAATTAAGAGACATCGGCTGTTGGAAAGACCAGGTGGTGAAAGGCCTGGCTACACTTGGAATCTCAAATTGGTGGCAAACAGCGATATGGATGCTTACGGCAGTTGGCAAGCCAATTTTAAGCGCAGTTATTAGAAGAGATCGTAGTCCACAGAGACGGTCTATTTAATTTAGAAGCAATTGTCTACTTATGTTATATCGGTTTACAGAATCTGTTGCTGTTTAGAGGATTTAAGAGAATACAGAGTTTGTTAGAAGTATTAAGTCTGAAGAAAATATCATGTACAAGATGATCAATACTTTTGTGTATGGATTCAAAGCGGACTTTGACTTCTTTGGCAAGTGTTCTTTGAGCAACTTAATATCTCTTGATATTAATTCTTCCAACTCGTTACATATAGAAGTTAATAAGGATCTACAGAACATTACCATACAATGACAATATACTTGTATTGTATAGGTTACTTTAGGCTCCGCTTATGTCAATGTATAGATTAAGAGAAAAAATATAGGGAAAGTATTTTTTTCAGAAGATATGCAGGCGCGAATAATGCCAGTGACTAATACAATCAAACCACGACGGCACTGGAAATTACACAGGAGGTAAAGGAAACTGAATCGGTTTCATATCCGGCCAAGTACTCTCACATCGATGGCACTGAGACTTTATTATTTCATGCCAACAACAACAGCAATTTTATCTTAAAGACCTATAACAGTAATTTTCTTACAAAACTGAACTTTGTTTTAATTTTAAGGTACTTTATTTCAAACAACCTATAGCTCAGTTACACTGAACTATAAGATACATACAAACACTGCTCTACATAATAGTACAGTAACATCCTTCGCTTTTCTCCCATTAATTGAGCAGGTCATTAATTTTTCAACGTAACACAATCGCCTTCAGTCTTGATGAATTAACAAGAACTTTCACGCAAAGCTCCAGAAACGCATTGAGATACCACCAAAGGCTGGTAAGCGATTTTTCTTATTCTTCTACCTACATTTACACACACACACACTCCACTTCACTTTCAACTTTGCTCAATTCATGCTATTTCGTTTTTAATTGTTCATTACGCCAGTCTGACATTTACATATATCTATATGTGTGTGAGTTATAATAATGACTTGTATATGCAATTTGCCACAATTTGTTGTTATAACAGTGCAACAAAAAGCAATGAATTGCATAAATGTCCTTGCTACACCTGTAAAATGTCATCAACGCGTGAAAATGAAATACGTGAAGTGAATTTACGCAAATTTAAACACACACACATACCCATATTTATGATTGTGTAAATGTTTATGTGTGTGTTTATATAAATATATATATTAACAAACGAGCAGCAATTTGTTCGGTCACTGTGACAATCAAACAGTCAGTCAGCTGAGCAATTCCGTTAATCAACAGCATCAGTTCTATATGTATGTAGGTCATTGTAGATAAATTCATATATAATAATATTGCACAATATTTACGGTGTTAATATGTACAATAATTACATGTGAAGAAGTAGATGTGTTTGCATTAAGCAGGGTCGGCTTCATTAAAAAATTAAAATTGATTTCAAAAAGTCCACTAAAATGAAGAAAGAACTGAAAATTGGTACGTGCGCCGAAGCTCTAATCCGAAGTCTTATTCTACCAAATCGGCAAAAGCGAGGTGCGAACCGTTGTAATGACGGAAGGCCACATTTATCACTGGTATCGCTGTTTCATCTAGAGTGAGGAAAATGACAGTGTATCGTTCATATCACCGATACAATACACGATAGCTTCCATGGGGTCTTTTGTGCTGGTTACTGTCTCTGGTAAAGGCGCCTAGCCAATATTCATTAAAAACCCTCAGACTCCTCTAAACCAAAATTTGGTTCACTCTTTTACGATTTCCCTTTCAAAATCAATAACCAAACCACAGAATTTCTAAAGGTAATCCATTTCGAGATTTCTACTTCTTCTTCTTCTTAATTGGCGTAGACACCGCTTACGCGATTATAGCCGAGTTAACAACAGCGCGCCAGTCGTTTCTTCTTTTCGCTACGTGGCGCCAATTGGATATTCCAAGCGAAGCCAGGTCCTTCTCCACTTGGTCCTTCCAACGGAGTGGAGGTCTTCCTCTTCCTCTGCTTCCCCCGGCGGGTACTGCGTCGAATACTTTCAGAGCTGGAGTGTTTTCATCCATCCGGACAACATGACCTAGCCAGCAATATGTCAATGTCGTCGTATATCTCGTACAGCTCATCGTTCCATCGAATGCGATATTCGCCGTGGCCAATGCGCAAAGGACCATAAATCTTTCACAGAATTTTTCTCTCGAAAACTCGTAACGTCGACTCATCGGTTGCTGTCATCGCCCAAGCCTCTGCACCATATAGCAGGACGGGAATTATGAGTGACTTATAGAGTTTAGTTTTTGTTCGTCGAGAGAGGACTTTACTTTTCAATTGCCTACTCAGTCCGAAGTAGCACCTGTTGGCAAGAGCAATCCTGCGTTGGATTTCCAGGCTGACATTGTTCGTGGTGTTAATACTGGTTCCTAAGTAGACGAAATTATCTACAACTTCAAAGTTATGACTGTCAACAGTGACGTGAGAGCCAAGTCGCGAGTGCGACGACTGTTTGTTTGATGACAGGAGATATTTCGTTTTGCCCTCGTTCACTGCCAGACCCATTTTCTGTGCTTCCTTGTCCAGCCTGGAGAAAGCAGAACTAACGGCGCGGGTGTTGAGGCCGATGATATCAATATCGTCGGCATACGCCAGCAGCTGTACACTCTTATAGAAGATGGTACCTTTTCTGTTTAGTTCTGCAGCTCGAACTATTTTCTCCGGAATGTCCGAGATTTCTACTATTTTAAAGAAAAAACACAGCAACTTCAATTTTAATGGAGAAGGTTTATTACCATTCGAAAGCACAATTTTTGGCATTAATTTTTTGAATTTTATCTCTTTCAAATGTTGGGCCCAACTACGTCTCACATGGTCTATCCTTTGAGTCCAATTTTCGATGACTCGTTCGAGCATTTCGACTGGTAACTGGCGAATAACACGCGTGATGTTTTGCTTCAAGACCTGTATCGATTACCCGTATAGACCTCAAAGTTTAGATATCCTCACAGAAAAAAGTATAACAGCGTGTTATCACATGATCTTTGTGGCCAATCGACCGGCCCTAAAGGTGAAATTATCCGCTCACCGAAGTATTCTCTCAATAAATCCATTGATTTATGCAATGTGTGAGAAATGGCGCCGTCTCATTGAATCCAAAGGTCGCCGAGATCACGAGCTTTAATTTCAAATATCAAATAGTCAGTTGTCATTGCGCGTTAATGGTCGCCAATGACGATTATGTTTTTACCGCCATATTTTGAAGAAATTTGGACCGGTGATTCCACCGGCCGACAAACCACACCAAACCGTTATTTTTCTGGATGAAATGGCAGCTCTTGAATCTCTCCAGGTTGCTCTTCATCCCAAACGCGGTTATTTTGCTTGTTTACATACCCATTGTACCAGAAATTGGCCGCATCGCTGTACAAAATTTAGCTCGAAAACATCGGAACTTTTCAAAAGCTCATAAATACTTATCGACTTTTAAAACACACATGCTTCACTTTTTTGAATACAGATTTTTTTTTAATGTAGAAGAGGAAGAGAAAATTCTCTTTTTCGATTCCGAGTCTAAAACGATCTCGAAGAATTTTGCCTGCTACATAACGCTTAAAGCCTTCGTCCAAATTCCAACTCGGTTAGAAGAGACACAAACAATGGAGCGAACCATCATAAGTCCTGTTCCGACCAAGTTAACTCCTAGCGGATACTGCCGAAACTACAATCAGCATAATCGCCGAATTGAGGTCTAGACATTGTAGCAAGCTAAACTTTAGCATATTTATAATTGGCACAACATATATCCCAACCGATACTAACCCATCTTTTGTATACCCACTCGTTCTCTCAAACCAACTCATGTAACTTCCTCCTTCCTATCGAAACGGTTCGTTTACCGAGGTTATCAAGGTTAGCATAACAATTAAGCAGTGGTAAGCAACGCCTGGTGCTGACGATCATGTTTTGACAAGCAGATAGGTGGCCAAGCTTCATTATGTCCTCAAGTCATAGATATAGGTTCTGTTAGATTAATGCTCATCATTCATTCGTACCGGCACGCAAATCAGCAAGTTGTTAAATAAATTTGCTTGTTGCCGATATTTTGTGTAACCTTCATTTACCGTGCGATACTCTCAGACGATCTCGCTCTCTTTCATCATGTTTAAAAGTTCATCTGTTCATCTCTTGGTATTCATCTTTATACAAATTTTTAGGTAAATATTACTTCGTTCCACCCTAATACTCCCTGGTTACAAAGAAACACATATAAATAACATAAATTATTAAATTTACAATTAAACCGTGAAAGCACTTTCCTCTGTCACTTTCACGCTCATTATTGCTGATTTACATTCGCACAGAGTGTGTTCTCATCATTTGGCCAAAGGGAATACACACATGTTTAAGTAGATAACTGTATATGTATGTGCTTATAACAATGTAATTCATGAACATTATATTATAAATTTTACCTGAGTACCTGCTACTTGCACATGATAGCTACATACTTCTACTAGGTCTATATGGATTCACTTATTATCAGCTTGTTTGTTGTCATTGGCAAATTTGCAATTAAAGTGCTCATAATAATGCGATCATCGCAATTCGAGTTACATTCTTGTGCTATTATGTGGCATAATTATATTACATCATTAATAATGAGTACAAAATCTCACTTTTAACGAGTAAAAGTTCACTTCGTAGTTAATAACGAGTAAGTTTGAAAACTGGATGTACTACGATATGAGTTACCAAGAAAAAAGTTATCCAGGGACTATGTGGTGATCTACTGAGGTGGTGTAATCTCTTTCTTATCTTCCTATATAACTAATTCGATCAATTATTCGATTTATGTCAGTTGTTTGTTCTATTCACCACTTTCCAAGTTTTGATGAATTGTGAAATGGAACCGATTGTTTTGTTTTGAAAGCAATGGAGCTTCAAAATTGGAACATATCCTGTACTGTAGCTACCTAAATGGTATTCTCCTATACTGCTTTGAAAATGTTATAATCTACTTACAACACCGGACATTTCACCCGGAAATTATAAATAAAACGCAAAACATTTAATTATTCACCAACGATTTTTCTAGTCCTCGAAACACTTTTCATAAGTACTTTTTGCGATGGACTTCAGCTCGTTCAGCGAATTTTGCTTTATCCCTTTGATCGACTGAAAACGGATTAAACGAAGCGTCAATTTCAGTTTGGGAAACAAGAAGTAATCGCACGGAGCCAAATCTGGTGTATACGGTGCTTGATCGATAGTATTCATTGCCTTTTTGGCTTTAAATGCGGTCACAATTGTGGCTCGATGCGTTGGTGTATTAACATCGTGTAAAGTCCATTAATTTTTCTTGCACAATTAAGGCCGTTTTTGATGGATGTTCTCACGCAAACGCCTTAATTCGGACAAATAGAACTTCATATTGGCCGTCTGTTCCTTTAAGTATCGAAAAAAACAATTAACATCGAATTTATTTTTGAGCGGCTTTGACGTCGATTTTTTTGGTTTCGGATCGCATTTTTTTCCCTCCATGCCGATGATTGCTGACTTGTTTGCAGGTCTCATCGACAATTATAATACTCTCATGAATGTGGGATCGAAATTCGCACGATCAATCATGTCCAAAGAGACCTGTTAATGGTTCTCTTTCTGAAAAAAAATCATCTTTATGGGTACAAGTCGAGCAAGAACGCGTTTCATACACAAAATATCCTCCAAAACCATACGAACGGATTCACGAGAGACGTGGCTCTCTTGCCATCTCTTTTACACTTTCCTGACGATTTCCAAGCACCATATCCTTCACTTTTTTCATATTTTCATCAGTAGAAGAGGTCGAATGTCCGCCACAACGAGACACGCCCCGACATTTGACCGATATTTTCGGAAAAAGTCAACTAAAGGCACTTGGGTCCACACATTCGATACCTAGGGGCTAGAACACTTTTGTTTCGCTTAAGGTCCCAGATATGGTTTTTCACCTAAATGTGGGAAGTGCGAAAATTTAACAGTGGCTCCAATAGAACCTTCTATGATCGCGAATGTGAAATTTTATCTTTCTGTGGTATTTATTTATTGATTTTTGTAGTTTTTAATATAACTTTTGTATGGGGAGCGGGCGGTGCCATATTTATATATATTTTTTCTAAACATTTCTTTTCGAGTCATGTCGGCATGATAAACGAAAACTAAGAGTCCTAAAAGGTAGTGACTAAAACGTTTTCAGTCTTGTAATGAAATAAATGTTGTGAATGCAAATATGGCTTAATTGTTCGATATATTTTCCGTCCAGGTAGCAATGAACCTCAAAATTTAGATAACGATTTGATAGTGTGAAGTTTTAAGCTCAGGCCTTCAAATCGGAGTCCGTTTTCATCCCCACCTTTTCATTTAAATAAAATATATTTCGAACTACATTTTAAACCTAGGAAAAAGACATTATCCCTTGAGGTCGCTTCAGTGCCTTTGACATAACAAACTGCAATGAAAGTTCCAAATTAATTCCACAATCACACAACAAATTACGAAAAAGAAATTGCCAGAAAATCTGCCCGACAACAACAACAACGATAAACACATTTTTTCTAAACAAGACTCAAACTAACTGACCAGAGAAAAAATTTACATATACATAAACACCGCAAGCACATATTTACATATATAACCGAATATGGATGAGTGTGTGATCTGAAACAACTAATATTCTGCAGAAGCCATAGCCTACAAACCATTTCATATGCATACATATAGGAAAAGTTTTGCACACCAATCTTGTATCCATTCAGAAGCGAGGCTGTGGAGATTTTTCCAACTAACACACATTGCACGCGAAGTGATTAGTGAGTTTTGTATAAATTATGGACAGGTTTGATGCAAAAGTAAGCCAGCTTATTTTTTTTTTCTATGTTTGTACACAAGTATGTATACATTTATGATTATAGATGGTACGTATTTATGCCCTAAACAGGGTATATTAAGTAAGTTTGACACACGGTTTTTGAGATATGGAACTGAAATTCGGCACCCGTCCTTTTCTCTCTAAGAAACTGCTAATTTGTGGGAACAAACTCTTCATCTTCAAGAAATTTTGTAAGAATTTTTCCCTAAAACCATGGTCGTATCTCCGAGGAAATCCTTTAGATCGAATTAATCTAGCATATAGCTGTCATACAAACTGAACGATCAGAATCAGGTACTAGTATGAAAAGCTTTTTAGTTCGACGACATATTTTCACCAAATTTGGTTCATTGTCCAAGGCAACAGTGTAATCTGCAAAGAAATTGCTTCTTCAGAGAAATCAGAGCCGAGACAAAGGAAAGAAATAGTTAGGAATATCCAAAATTTATAAGTAGCGCCTATGCACATTCTTCTTCTTCTTTACTGGCGCGGTTAACAACAGCGCCATGACCTAGCCAGTGTAGCCGCTGTCTTTTAATTCGCTGAACTGTGTCAATGTGTTCGTATATCTCGTACAGCTCATCGTTCCATCGAATGCGATATTCGCCGTGGCCAACGCGCAAAGGACCACACATCTTGCGCAGAACTCGCAACATCGACTCATCAGATGTTGTCATCGTCCATACCTCTGCACCATATAACAGGTCGGAAATAATGAGTGACTTATAGAGTTTTGTTTTGTTCATCGAGAGAGGACTTTACTTCTCAATTGCCTACTTAGTCCGAAAGAGATATTCTGCGTTGGATTTCGAGGTTAACGTTGTTGTTGGTGTTGATGCTGGTTCCAAGATAGACGAAATTATCTACAACTTCGAAGTTAGTATGATTGTCAACAGTGACGTGGATGCCTATATTTCGTCTTGCCTTAACGGCGCGGTTGTTCAGGCCAATGATATCAATACCATCAATATACGCCAGCAGCTGTACACTCTTATAGAAGATTGTACCTTCTCGGTTTAGTTCTGCAGCCCGAGTTATTTTCTCGAGAAGAAGATTATAGAAGTCACACGAAAGAGAGTCGCCTTGTTTGAAGCCTCGTTTGGTATCGAACGGCTCGGAGAGGTCCTTCCCGATCCTGACGGAGCTTTTGGTGTTGCTCAACATCAGCTTACACAGCCGTATTCGTGCTGTCAAAAGCAACTTAGAAATCGACGAAGAGGCAGTGAGTGTCGATTTGGCGCATGGTGAATATCTGGTGAGTTGTTGATTTGTCAAGTCTAAAGCCACACTGATAAGGTCCAATCAGTTTGTTGACACAATAGTCGGGCAATGGAACGTCTGCTCCATCGTCATCGATTGGGGAATCGGGTTCACCGTCTCCTGGCGTTATGCATTCACTGCCAATCAGCAGGCTGTCGATGTTGGGACCTCGAAACGTACGCACGTCTATCTTTACCGACTGTTGCGCTAAAGATACCTTCTTTTCCTACCCTGCCGTTAAGGGCGCCAAGCCCGATTTTAACATCGTGGCGTGGGTAGATCTCATAGGTGAGCTCCAAGCGCTCATAGAAGGCATCTTTGGTCACATTGTCCTTCTTTTTCGTCGGGGCGTGGGCGCAAATCAACGATATGTTGAAGAATCTCGCTTTGATGCGGATTGTGGCGAGATGTTCATCCACCGGAGTGAATGATAGTACTCGGCGACGGCGGTTATCTCCCACGAATCCCACACCAAAGTTGCGCTCCTTTATATGGCCACTGTAGTAAATGCCACAAGAACCTACTCTCCTCAGTCCTTCTCCCGTTCATCACATTTCTTGGACGGCGGTAATGTCAGCCTCTATTTTCACGAGGACACTAACCAGCTGGGCAGCGGCACCTTCCCAATTAAGGGACCGGACATCTCATCCGCTGCTGATTTTGACTGTTTATTGGGGGCTTTTGTTACTTAGTGGGTCCCAAACCCAGCGCACAACCCTATGTAGAGGATGTTTCGCCATCTCACTTTACCTCGCTTTCAAATGGATGTTCTTAGGCTACCCGATACTTGGTCAAAGACCAAGAACTTTCCTCACTTGCGTGAACTTCTACACATGACTCCATCCTCCAAAAAGCCTATACACTATAGCTTCATTAATTAATCATTGTATAGTTTTAGGTATTCAAGCTTGAAATCTTCGGAAAATTCAGCGCTCACTTGTAACACTCATGCTTTGCACTGCATACCCGTCAACCTGCAGCCCGCAGTTTTCCGCTATGAAACCACTTGCGAAATCCTTTGAGATTGCCTTTGTTTTGTTGGTTTTGTGCATTCTTAAACAGGTGGTCGGCTACACAAACTGCACTACAGCACGGCAAGCAAACAATAAAAGCCTAACACAAACACAAAGTGCCCTCCTTCACTCTTCTTTACGCTTTCTCTTGCGTCCTCCTTTATCATTTCATCGCAATGCATCTCTCGTTGCATAACCGAAATATACGAGACCCTAGTGTCTATTAGTGCCTTGTCATTGGCTGCACGGTGTCACCATTGATGGTATTCCACCTTCGCTCCATTATGCATTCAGCTGTGAACTTTTTTCTCGACACTCTCAAACTTTACCCTCGCACTTGCAGCGCAACATCATCGAAATGAGTTTATATAAGTTATGTAATGCAACGTAGTGGCCTCGCCAGCATATCCTGTAGATTACTTTGCAGTCGCTTTGTATTTTATTCTCGCTTCTTAGCTTTTCTTTGCATGGCTTTGGTAATTTAAAATTTATTTAATTTAATATGCTAATTGGTTGTGATGATGATTGAAAGCCAAGTAACAAAAATTGCTGCCATCGAATGGCTTGGCGAGCAGCGCTATGCCGTTAACTTGCTTGCAGTTGTATTAGTTTTCCGCTAGAGAAAGTGGATGGTGTGCCATTTTTCTGCACACTCTAAATAATTTATATTGATGTGAAGTATGTTAATATGATCAATGTTTAAAACAAGCTAATAGAGAGAATAATAAATGAAATTGCAACGCTGGTGTCCTCGACCCAACTAAAGTTGAGTTAGGTGAAAATTATAATTGGAAGACAAGTGAAATATAACTTAACTTATGACCTAGATTGCCGCTATTGCCGATCTATTATCTCGAAAGTCACGATTCGCGAAGCAGAGAAAAGCACTTAATATTCGGTCAAAAATTAAACTAGTGGATAAAATTATGTTGATCAATCAGAAATTCTTTAAATTTTAAAGAGTCTTGTCGTATGATATCTTTGGAACTGTAAGCCAGAAATCATCAAGTGAAGTGTATTGAACAACTGAATAGCTTATCAGTCTGCAACCGAGATCACCGCATCTAGGTCCAGAGAGGCAAAGGTGTATCCGTAAGACTGCAACACGGTGGCGTATAGTCGGCAGCAGTCTAAAGACATGCGCTGGGTTATACTTATAATGAGAGGTTTCGACCTCACAAGTTTTAAACAGATTGAAAATTATCCGCCCGTGTTCGTCGATTTCAAAGCTGCTCCTGACAGCACGGAAAGGAGCTGCGTTTATGTCGTTATGTCTGACGGTATCCCCGCAAAACAAATAAGGCTGTGTAAACTGACGTTGAGCAATACCAAAACCTCCGTGAGGATCGCGGACCTCTCCGAGCCGTTCGATACCAAACAAGGTTTCAGATAAGGCGACTCCCTATCATGCAACTTCTTCAATATACTGCTGGAGAAAAAAATTCGAGCTGCAGCTATTTATAGAGTGTACAGCTGCTGGCGTACCTCGATGATATTGATATCATTGACCTCAACATCTGCGTTGTTAGTTCTGCTTTCTCCAGACTGGATAAGGAAGGGAAGCAAATCGATCTGGTAGTGAACGAAGGCAAGACGAATTCTGTCATCTAACAAACAGTCGACGCACTCGCGACTTGGGTCCCACGCCACTGTTGACAGTCCTAATTTCACTTATCTTGGAACCAGTATTAACACCAACCACAACCAATGTCAGGCTCGAAATGTAATGCAGAATAAATCTTTCCAAAAGGTGCTACTTCGGAAAGACCGCACACTGTAAGTCACTCATTACTCCCGTCCTGCTATATGGTGCAGAGGCATGGACAATGACAAAAAAACACTCCAGCTCTGAAAGTATTCGACGGAGTACCCGCCGGGGGAAGCAGAGGAAGAGGAAAAGCTCTACTCCTTTGGAGAGATCAGGTGAAGAAGGACCTGGCAGCACTTGTTATCTCGAATTGACGCCAAGCAGCGAAAAGGAAGAACAACTGGCGCGCTGTTGTTAACTCAGCCATAACCGCTTAAACGGTGTCTACGCCAGTAAAGAAGAAAAGAAATTGTCCCTACATATAAATAGGAATAGCGTATTGTGCCAGCTGTCGGTTTCTTCGGAGCTGGAAATTTCGAAACACCTGCTTTTGGATTTCCCAGCTAACTGCAGGCGCAGTGAATATACAAGTATGAGAGCAGGGAGCACATTGCCTCAATAGCGCATAGCTAGTTCAACAGAGTGATGGACCTATGTGAGCCCATATAAAAAAGTGAACTACTGAGGTTTACAATTTTTAGAGGAGGATAAAATAGCTTTCGTTTACTAACATACAATCAGTTTTCACATCCGTACTGTTAGTTTAGCTATCAACCGAAGAGTTAGGAGAGAGAATTTTTAGAAACTGTCAGCAAATCATACCAATTTTCTGCGGGTTTCTGCATTACCAATGGAAGTTATAACAACATTGGCTCCGAAATCAATGTCTGCCTTGATGTTTAGTCAACGAAAAGCAGTTATCTAACGGTTTTCGAAGATGAGAATTAAACATAAAATCATCGAAGTCTACTCAGCCATATTACTAACTTGGTAGAACTCAACTGACGTACTTTGGAGGTTGTATTCGAACCAGCCATTATCACAAGCCAGTGATGCTTCAGTGAAACACTCAATAAAAACGTGGCCCCTAAATTAATATACAGGTTTTAAAGTGTGCTGCTCGAGCCTCACTTTAAATTATTAAAAAGAACAATGCAAAATCACGCTTGTATCAATACTTAAGTGATTCGCCATTTCGTTATACACCACTTTGAAAAATATGTAAGATTTATAACGAATTCCTAAGTGAAATACATCTGTACATAAGTAAATATATTACAAATATATATACATAACTCACTGATATATTTAGATTAGGTATGTTCTTAAATTTAAGAAGAACCAATACTTAAATATCGCTAAATATCAACCAGGATGGGTGCTAATTTACTAAAAGGCATCACTTAGACATATCAGTTACTAGAGACGGTTCTAGGTACCAGTGGGACTTACAGTATTCAAAATTTTTCAATTTGGTAACTATATCCAAATATAATTTTTATGTTTATGATACTCTTCTTAAAGTATTTCGTTGCTCGGCTCAAATGATCTCTTTAAAGTGATACAAGTGCGTGAGATTAAGGAATTTTGTTTATTATTCCTGAAGTACCACCCTAATTTACACACTAAACCAGAAACACAAAACTTTGCAAACATGAAAACATGTTTTTTTTCTTCAAAACTTCCTCTCTGCTCTCAAGTGCATGCACATGTCGCTCTTTATGCGTGTATATACGGCTAATCTCGGGGGATTTCGGCGATTATCATTATTTTCAATTGAAATGCACTTTTGCTTAAATGAAAAAAATACAAATAAGTTGCGACTGGGGGAATTGTTTTACAACAATAACAACTACTCATACTTATGCGGCATGTGATACACGACTATTGCGAGTACTCACTTAACGAAGCGCTTAGCAGCGGAACATAACCAATCTTGATGACACTGACAGCGAACATAACATAAACATTACAGCTTAACTTACACTTGTATGCAACTTGTTATTCCCTAAATAGGGTATATTTATACTATTTTTGCTACGAAGCTTGTAACACCCAGAAGTTAACGTCGGAGACCCTATAAAATGTATAAATGAACAGCGTGAATAGCTGAGTTGATTTAGCAATGACCGTCCGCCTGACTGTGTATACCAGTGTTTCCCAAAGTGGGCGATAACACCCCCTTCTGGGCGCTGCAGGTGTCAAGGGGGGCGGTAAGAGACCCAGAAAGAAAATGGGGGCGTTGTGTAGAGGCCTGGGGGGTTATTTGTAATTCTATTTAGCTACGAGGCCTCTTAGACAACGACTACATGAGCTCTCGAGTCTCAACAACAACTTGTGAACTTCAACTAATATGAATTAAAATATTGCTCAAACTCGGTTCTATATTTCTCTCCGCTTAGTTCACATATCTGTCCTATTTTATTGAATATATAAAAATTTAAAATCATGTCAATCGGTCGCTCCGTTTCATAATGAAAGTAGACACAAACAAACAAATAAAAAGGCAACTGACACACTTTCGCATTTTAATAGACATTAGTACTCGTAGATATCTATCATGTTTTAAAAAGTTTTTGTTAAATAACCCAAATTGTGAATTCCTGCATCAATCGGCTGGTTCATTGAATACTAAACAATGTAATATTTATTCTATTTTCATTTGTAGTTTTGCGCGCAATAGATGAGCATTACTTACGCCTCCTTTACACTACTCGCGAAGTTAAAAGTATTTCTCAAAGCAAAACAATGTCGGAAGTAAAAAGGAAGAGACGGCAATACTGTGCGGAATACATTAAATTCGGATTCATTGAAAATCCCACAAACCCATCCTCGCCTTTGTGTCTTCAATGTCTAAAAACATTTTCGAATGAAGCAATGAAGCCTTCAAGACTGCAAGATCATTTGAATAAAATGCATCCAGATAAGAGAGACAAGAATGTAGCATATTTTCAAGACCTAGAGGAGAAGCATAATACTCAGCCAAATGTAGCAAAACTATTTTCGGCGGTTGTTAAGCAAGATGACGACGGACTTCGAGCTTCGTACAATATCTCTTTGTTAATTGCTCAAAAAGGCAAACCACATAACATCGGAGAAGAGTTAATATTGCCAGCAATAAATGAAGTAATAACTACCGTGCTTCATAAACCGGCTGCAGATATTATCCGAAAAATTCCTTTGAGTAATAATTCTGTGCAAAGACGAATTGATGAAATGGCTGAAAACATTGAAGAATCATTGTACGTTCACCTGAGGTCAAGTCAATTTTGAATTCAGCTGAATGAGTCCACTTTACCAACTAATGAAGCATTGTTGTTGTTTTACGTGAGTTTTATTAAAGATGAGAAAATATGTGAAGAACTATTATTTGATAGAAATTTAGAGACCGATACAAAAGGCGAAACCATATTCAATATATTGGAAAAGTTTTGCGATGAGAAAGAAATTCCTTTGAAAAATATTATTTCAGTTGCTACGGATGGCGCTCCGGCTATGACAGGGTGCCATAAAGGCTTCATAGCGTACTTAAAAAATAAAATTCCAGATGTCCTTGGTGTACATTGCGTTATTCATAGACAACATTTAGTTGCTAGAAACTTAAGTGAAAAACTATTTCAATCACTGCAATATGTCATCAAAGCAGTCAATAAAATCCGCAACAGCTCTTTGAATGATAGATTATTTCATCAGCTTTGTGTTACTAATGACGAGGATTTCAATCGTTTGTTGTTTCATACTGAAGTTCGTTGGCTATCAAGAGGCAATTGTCTGACTCGATTCTACAACCTGTTTGACTCTGTTATAGAGTTCTTGGAAACTAAAGATACAGAATTTCAAGACAAGCTCATAACATCAAAGAATGATATAGCTTACATGACAGACCTGTATAAATTGTTCAACGACATGAATCTCCAACTGCAAGGCGATAAACTAAATTTAATTAAAACAAAAAACGTCGTTGCTGCTTTCGCAGCCAAACTGCTTCTACACAAAAAGAATCTGGGCAGACGTGAGTTTCACAATTTTCCGAATTTTTATCCACATTCAGTTCACCGAACGATTCCAGGACATTTTGAACTTGGAAATACCAGACTGGGTGTTGGATCCGTTTTCAAATGTCAACACAGCAATGTCACCTCAGCTGGAAGAAGAACTTATAGAATTGACCACAAACGAGGAAATAAAAATCAAGTTCGAAAATGGTTACCAAGATTTTTGGCTACAAAAACCGATCTCGCAATTGTACCCTGGATTGTGGTCAATCGTTCAACAATTCTTGATAGCATTCCCATCGTCAATTTGTGTGAACGTGGATTTAGTGCTGTGACAACACTGCTTACTAAAAATATAAATCGTTTGTTTGTTACCGAACGTGGCGACTTGCGACTGTTCTTGAGTAAATTAGAACCTGATATTAACAAACTTATTAAACAGCATCAGATACATCCTTCACATTAGTTTTTATATATGGATCGATTATTTTAGTTTTATTTTTAATAAAATATTCTCTGTTTTAGTACTATAAAGTTGTGTTCAATAATCATTCTTATTGGCTGGTGGAGCCCGTAAGAGTTAACTTGAGACCTAAGCGCTGTTGTATGTTACCTACTGCGCTTAGGTTTCAAGTTGCTGGTTATAGTAAAAGTTTCGTTTAGAATTCTCCGTTAATATACATAGGTATATAGGTCACAATAATTCATTTGAAGTTATAGTGGTTTTTAAATATGTAGATGAAAAAATGGGGGCGCTAAAAAATATTTATTCTCAAAGTGGGCGGTAGACAAAATAAGTTTGGGAACCACTGGTGTATACGGAAACTAGTTCCTCAGTTTTCGAGATTTTGCACTCGTCCTGTTCATCCCAAGAAGCTGCTCATGTGTCGGAGCCGCTGATATTGGACTACTAGAGCATTTGGCTGTTATAAAAACTAAGTAATCAAAATTGAGTTTTTGTATAGAAGCTTTTTTCATTTGACGAGATAACTTGACGAATTTCGACATTTTGGAAGAAATTTTGCCGATCATAATACTATGTGATACAAGTATATCTGCCATACAAAGTGAACGATGAAAATCAAGTTCTTGAATGACGACTTATTTATTTGTTAAGGTTATTCCAGCTACGTTGCAACCTAAATTAACGTTTTTTCTTGTTTTTGCTATTTACTTTGTCTTTTGTGAGCAACATCCAGAGTAGTGTAAATATATTTGTAGCGCGAATTCACATTACTGATAACAAATTTGTAGTACAAGTGAGGTACTAATATGTAAATGCGTTATAGCAAGAGACAACTGAGATAAGGTAAATACAGAATAATGATATTTAAAATTATATATTTATATATTTATAGCCACTGGCATAATATAGGATTTCCAAAGTGGTTAGTTCTGCTGAGTTCTAAACCGAAATAGCTCAATTTGGCGTAACTCATTAAAGTACTATAAAACATAATACAATAAAGTATTTATTTGTGGACTAAAATAGTTAAAAAAAAATCTCAATCTCACTTCGAACCCAAAAAAAAAACAAGTAAGGAAGGGCTAAGTTCGGGTGTCACCGAACATTTCTCATTCATTACTCTCGCATGATAAAGTGATAATCGAGATAACGTTATTAGCAACTTTATTGCGAGAATATAAAAATGATGCCCTCTGAATTACATGAAAATATCTGAGAGATTTACCGATATTTTCGGTGAAAAAATAGGTTAGGTTAGGTTAAGCACTGAATTCTTCGTGTTCGATATAAGGGACCTTGAAGAGTTATAGTCCGATCACGACAATTTTTCCACAAGGGATACCTCAGCTCAAATACCGTATTTGTGTAAAGTTTTATTCCGCTATCATCATTGGCTCCTAATGTACTATATATTATACAGAGAAGGCATCAGATGGAATTCAAAATAGCGTTATATTGGAAGAAGGCGTGGTTGTGAACCGATTTCACTTATATTTCGTACGTGTTATCAGGGTGTTAAGAAAATATTATATACCGAATTTCATTGAAATCGGTCTAGTAGTTCATGAGATATGGCTTTTGGTCCATAAGTGGGCGACGCCACGCCCATTTTCAATTTAAAAAAAAAGCCTGGGTGCAGCTTCCTTCTGCCATTTCTTCCGTAAAATTTAATGTTTCTGACGTTTTTTGTTAGTCGGTTAACGCACTTTTAGTGATTTTCAACATAACCTTTGTATGGGAGGTGGGCGTGGTTATTATCCGATTTCTTTCATTTTTGAACTGTATATGGAAATGCCTGAAGGAAACGACTCTATAGAGTTTGGTTGACATAGCTATAGTAGTTTCCGAGATATGTACAAAAAACTTAGTAGGGGGCGGGGCCACGCCCACTTTTCCAAAACGATTGGGTCCAAATATGCCCCTCCCTAATGCGATCCTTTGTGCCAAATTTCACTTTAATATCTTTATTTATGGCTTAGTTATGACACTTTATAGGTTTTCGGTTTCCGCCATTTTGTGGGCGTGGCAGTGGGCCGATTTTGCCCATCTTCGAACTTAACCTTCTTATACGTGTACCAAGTTTCATCATGATATCTCAATTTTTACTCAAGTTACAGCTTGCACGGACGGACGGACGGACAGACGGACGGACGGACAGACAGACATCCGGATTTCGACTCTACTCGTCACCCTGATCACTTTGGTATATATAACCCTATATCTGACTCTTTTAGTTTTAGGACTTACAAACAACCGTTATGTGAACAAAACTATAATACTCTCCTTAGCAACTTTGTTGCGAGCGTATAAAAATGGCGTAGATTACTACATTTTATGCAATTCAGTGTCTGGTTATACTTTTACATTAAAGCGCAAAGATAAGCTTTGTGGTCAGTTGCTAAACTTTGTAGATACAAGTGAGCGATTAAAACGCCAAAACTATTCCAATCGTATTATAGACTACCTTATCTGAACGAAGACGGTATTACTGAAACAGTCTCTGAAACCATTAAGTAATATTTATATACCCAAATTCTAGTAGGTAATAATATGAGCAAACTCACACTAACCTGGGAATGTTACGCTTCTGTAATTTGTCAATACTATGTCCAATTTTGTCTTTACGAGCACACTCCAGAGCGGTCTCCGAAGAACGATATACTATACATCACTTCCGCTCAGCTAGAGGGCATACCTGCGAATCACACTGGAAGACTTCGGGCTCACGGACAACAATCGACTAACTGCCTGCCTGAAAGGGTTCATTTTGTATTCGTGACCCAAGAAGCTTCTAGAAAATTCCATTCCAGAAATATCTAAAAGGAATCTATTGAATTTCTCATGGCGTGGAAATAAATATTCAGACGATTTTTTCATTTTCTGATACGTAATCACGAAAAACTATATGCACTGTAAGGCGACTTCTTGTCCCGTACGTTTTTGATTGTGATACTTTTTGCTATTATTCAGTTGTACAATAACTCAGTAATCAATAAAGTCAACAAAGAAGGTTTCTGTTAAATTGAAAGCATATTAGTGGCCATCATTCATTTGGAACATTGAAGTTCACACGGAACAAAGGTAATGAAATGGAAAAATTAGTCGTATCGTTTTCGGCTGGTGGTCGATTTATCAACTAGTTAATTTCACACATTCGTCATCATTCTGTATTACAACCGGTATGATAAAAAATACATTTTGCATAAAATATGCAACAAACATTACAATAAATCGAAAGGTTTATTTTTTCCATTTTTTTCTATTTCTTCCAAATTTATATAAAAAATGTAGAAAGAAAGGTTTTCCGATATCCAGATAAATACATACAATTATGGATTTCACGACATATCTCGTTCATTTTCGATTTGGTGAAATCGACCAATAACTGTAAATGGGTTAATTCGATCTCACTTGGTCAGCTTAAAACGCCGGTGAATCTAAAGCTTTCAAAAAAACCCTTTTTAGTTTACATATCGCTACCACATCCGCAACATTACATTTTCACATACCATATATTCAACACATTCTTCGCTTTCATCACACATGGGTTGCTCATCACCAACAACCACTTGCGAATTCATTGCCACAACAGTCGGATCTACGTAACCAGAGCGGACGCGGATTTTTATACGGCCGAGGACTGTCAACTAGGCAGACAACAACAACAACCACTTGCGAATTGATAGCCGTTATATTAATACCACCGGCAGAGAATTAGGTGCTGATAACAAGTAAGCTGACACAAACAACAAGAAAAATCAAGCCGTCCATTTGAGGATTGTGAGGTGGCGGTGGATATGTTAACGCCACCGGCAGAAAACTGTGCATTTATGGGCGGGAAAAGTATAGATACAATGGATATATAGTATATGCTAAAGATTTTGATTCACCACTACCACGCATATCAATCATTGGACTTTTGTCTCGGGTAATCGTTCACCCAACAGCGTTTCACTGTAAGTCAATCTGCAGGCTGACATAAGTAGACGAATATTATTGGTTATGAATTTAAAACATCGACAGCCAAAGCAGAACTTCACAAAGGCTACTCACCTCAAATTGTATGACTTCATCAGGAGAGAAATATTATTGTGATGTGCAACCTGTTGCGCCGCATTCCGTAGTTGCATATCAGCGCAAAGTGGCGTGAAGGTCTACAGAAGATCAAATAAAGAAAACACCAAAAAGTATTATAAATACTGACTGTGTTCACGTCGCTACAAAAACGCCGGTTCATTGTTTATGCTATAAAGCATTATTCGTATCAGTTGAGAACTGCTGCTCAAAACTGGTTGTAAGTCCACTTGACGGCGGTGTCAATATTGCTAATTTAATGATCAAAAGCAGCAACGTTGACAAGAAAGCTCTGCTGTTATGACGTCTATGCGGAAGGTGTATACGCTTTGTTGTTGCTTGGCTTGGCTAGAAGATGCTGTTTCACCGCTGGTTCACATGCGAATGCCGGTTGTCATAAGTGAAGAGTCATACTTCAGAATCTGGCAATTATTCAGTTACATGTTTTGTTTTTATTTTTAATAAGCTTTCGTTATTTATATTCTTTTGGAGCAGAACTTTGTCTTCAATAAACCTAAACCGGCTTGCAAAAACTGACTATAACCGAAAGTGAGATTTCCTGGACCGCGCACCGACTGGATTCGGTAGAGGGCGTTCCCAGCTAACGAACGAGCTGGTCAAAAGAGGTACGCGATTAAATTCTGTGTGAAACTCTGGGACAGAGACGTTTGATATGATCAAGCAGGCTCACCCAGATGTTACTTTAGCAAAAAGTGGTGTGTTTCGGTGGGCACCAGCCTTTTTTGGAGGATCAGGAAGAGGTCGCTGATGAATGAACGAATCCAAGATGAAAACGAAGCTCATTGTCTTTTTTGACATCAAAGGTATCGTCCACCATGAATTTGTCTCTCCTGAACAAACCGTCAACGCCAAGTTTTACGTGGTAGTCCTCAAGAGACTCAAACGAAAGGTCAATCGGGTCTGATAAGACATCGCATCCGATTGGAAATAGCACCACGACATCGCCCCGGATCACACCGCCTTTGTTGTGAACAGCTACCTAATCGAGGCCGATGAAGGGAAAACATTTGAGACGATAAGGGGATCCAAGTAACATGCACCTCGGCTTTCAAGGCTATTTCGGAGGATGTCTTCCGTGACGCCTTCAATGCTTGAAAATCGCGCTGGCAGCGCTGCATCGACACAGAAGGAGCATATTTTGAAAGTTTTTAAATAATTGTAACGATTGCTTCAATAAAAATCGACTCAGTCCTATTACTTTCCGGACAAACACTGTAGATTTCATAAATTAGCTAAATTACTCAATGAACCGAATGAACGAAATATCATTCGTCGGACTTTATTTTTTGAAGATTATCTCTTTCAAATGTTGGCCGCGCTTACGTTTCAGATTAACCATCCAGGGAGTTCAATTTTCGATTACTCGTTCGAGCATTTCAACCAGTAACTGGCGAATGATACGCGTGATGTCTGCTTCAAGGCCTGAATCGGAGCGCGATTGACCGCATAGACTTTAGACTTTACATAGTCTTTAAAAAGTCTAACGGTGTGATATCACACGATCTTGGTGGCATATCGACCGGCCCAAAACGTGAAATTATTTGCTCACCGAAGTGATCTCTCAATAAATTCATTGATTGATGCGATCTGTGGAACGTGGCGCCCTCTTGTTGAAACCAGAGCACGAGCTTCAATTTCAGGTATCAAATAGTCAGTTATCATGGCGCGATTACGGTCTCCATAGACGGTTACGTTCTCACCGTCA
This sequence comes from Bactrocera tryoni, assembly GCF_016617805.1. Taxonomy (NCBI): domain Eukaryota; kingdom Metazoa; phylum Arthropoda; class Insecta; order Diptera; family Tephritidae; genus Bactrocera; species Bactrocera tryoni. Next base: position 22,228,660 of record NC_052499.1, read on the forward strand.
TCAATTTTTAAAGAAATATGGACCGGTGATTCCACAGGCCTACAAAAAACACCAAATCTTTGTTTTATCTGTATGAAATGGCAGGCCTTGAATCTCTTTAGGTTGCTCATCGTTCCAAATGCGAGAATTTGGTTTTTTATATACCCATCGAAAACGTGGCATCTTCTTGAAACTTTTCAAGAGCCAATAGAGCGAAACTATATCGCTTGGGAAGGTCGAGCGGCTACAGTTCTTTCCCGAGCTGTATTTAGGGTATCAATTTAAGATCTCGAAGTAAAATGCGCCAAGTGGTTCCATACGTTAGTTCGAGTTGCTGCGAATGGCGCCGAATCGACTCTCTACGATCTTCGTGCGCTCTCTTAGCTACAGCTGCTATATTTTCTTCACTGTGGACAAATCATTTACTACCGGAATTTTATTAAATCAGTTCAAAATTGAGTATTTCACTTTATTCACTTATTGCAATTAAAAATGTATGTGTGTAAATATATATATGTATATGATAATGAAGTAACATAATGCTAATTTTGATCCATTTTCAGACTTCATTTTTTCATTGCACAGGTCTGACAGCCATATGCACATATTTTAGAGAGTATTCATGGCCATGCCAGTGTGTCCAATCGATACCTTTGCCATACTTATCCTTACTGTATTTGCCACGTAAGTACTGCCCATTCAAATTACTGCAAACGTGAGAAAAAATTTAATTAAATTGAAAGTTAGATATACATGTATTTATGCTTCGAATATATTATTGGCACTCACCTATCATGACACGCATTATACCACCACGCGCCCGTATATACTTCTGCGCAATTACGATCCCACATATCATGATCGGCATCTTTCGTGCTGAACTTTTGACCTTGACTCGTGCGCAAAGAATCCCCTGCATTTCCCTCAAATTTGCCAAGCATATTCAATGCATATGCTTCATGCTCATCGCCAATAGCGAAATTGTCATAACGGGCATAACGCGTTACGTTATCGAAGTCCTCCATTTGCACCCACAACTCGTTGAGCGTTGCATGTGTTATGCCATGTAAACGTTCCAAGCCGATAAAGTATTCACCATTCCAATTACCGAAACCCGCTTGATATTCATTCCAATGGCGATGGAATGAAATCGAACCATCTTGACGCCGCTGCACCACCGTCCAGGCTGGTCCGCCATTGGTATCAAGCAGACAGTAGGCATAGAAAGGTTTTAAACCCGAATCAGGCAAATAGAGGTGATAGATACCGCTCTTAGCATTAGCACCTGCGCGTTTCACGGCCTCTGCGCAGGTGGGCGCCAATACGGGATTGCTGTAAGGACAAAGGGCACCATATAAACCCGACTTGAATGAAGTTTGTGCATCAGTGGTGGGCGGAGCAATGTCTGATCCACCTGTTGCTGATTGTGAATCAGTAGCGGGCACGTTGGCGCCACCAGCAGATGATTGCGAATCAGTAGCCGGTATATTAGCACCACCGGCAGAGGACTGTGTACTAATAACAGGCAAGTCGACGCCACCCGCTGAAGATTGTGAACTGGCAGCCGGTATGTTTGCACCACTGGCGGAAGATTGTGTACTTATGGTCGGGAAAACTACACCACCAGTTGATGTATGTGTTGAGGATATAGATTCGCCACCACCACGCACATCAATCCAATGCGGATTGGACTTTACCTCTGGTAAACGTTCATCCAACAACGTTTTAATGTAATCCAATCTAAAAACAAGTAAGTGCATACATAAATATTTGTAAATGAAAGCGAAACCTATTCGAAAAGTTCGACTCACCTCAAATTGTATGAGTCCAGCAGTAGGAAAATATTCTCACTAGAAATCTTGAGCTGTGCAACCTGTTGTGCCACATTCCGCAATTGCGCATCATCGCAAAGTGGAGTGAAGGTCTATAAATAGTTAAAAATAAAATAAACAACATTAAAAAGAGTAGTAATAAATCCCGACGGTGTTCTTCCAACGACGCTATAAAAACGCCGATTCATTGTTTATGCTATCAGTCTTCGCTTACCGCATTATTCGGATCAGTTGAGAAGAGCTGCTCAAAACTGGTTGTATGTCCACCCGGCGACGGTGACGACGTCACACCGTTGAATGTCAAAAGCAACAACGCTGATAAGAAAGCTCCGCTGTTATGACGTCTACACTGAAGGTGTGTCCGCATTTTTGCTTTCCCGATTTGACTATGGGTTGAAGATGCTACTGCAGCAGTGGTTGTCATACGACTGCCGCTTGCGCTTAGCGTTGAGTCACTCTTTATATGCGTCAAACAAATCAAGTGAGTAAGAGAGAGCAACGAAACTGTAGCCGCCGGTGATTTTTTAGTCTAATGTTTTGTTTTTATTTTGGGCAAACCCACATCACAATATTTTCATTTGTGTAGGACAAAAGTTGTGGCGAAGATTAAAAGTACGCCTACTTATGTATTTGAAGATCGAAATCTTTAACACATGAGTATCGGTTTCTGAGGTGTTTTTGGTTCTGTCTCTTTTTTAATGTTAGTAGTAGTCATAAACCTTTAAGTCGAAAGATCTTTTACCAAAACTTTTATCAATACTGAATTATCTCCTAAATTTCGGCAGAACTCTAGTTAGTTAGTCTAGATCCAATAGCAATAACCGTACGCCCGTTAAATAGTCACATCTTTATAATAAAAGTTTTCAAGGATGTGATTCAGAATATTGCTCGTTAGACAGTAATCTCAATCCCTTGGAAAATGTGTATGGTATCAACTTCTTAATGGATCTCTAATTCTGACATTACGACTTAATTAGATCCCATTTTATGCTATAGATCATATTTTTAAAATTAATTGGAGTTACGAATGTGAAATTGACTTGCAAAATATTGAAATCATTTCCGATCAGATATATTTATTACATTTAGTATTATTTGGCAAATTTAGTAGTGTATCAAAATATCATTAAAGCCAGCAAAGGCACAAGAAAGTAGTTAGGGACGAGGGCTGAAAATATTCACTCGATATTGAAGCAAGCAGAAATTGCTACTGCAGATAAGGCGAATAGTCTACCAAGAAGCGTTGTTTTTTTAAGAGGTCTGTCGCAAGAGAAACAGGACTGTTAAAAAAACCAACAAAAAATAATGTTTTTCAATAGTTCTATTTTTTTTATTCAAAGTAGTTTCCTTGTGCTTCGATACAGCGTTTAGCCCGGTCAATTAGCATTTCAAATGAGTGTTTAAGGTCATTTTTCGGAATGCTCTTGAGAATATCGGTCGTCGCCTTTTGGATAGCTGAAATGTCCTGAAACCAGTGTCCTTTCATGGGCAAATGAAGTTTTTCAAATAGGTAAAAATCACAGGTCCCAGATCAGATGAGTAGGGTGAGTGATTAATGGTTAATATCGAGTTTTTTTTCAAAAAATCAGTGAGAAGCGTCGACCGAGGACACGGCGCATTATCGTGCAACAGGCGCCAGGACCCTGCCTCACGGTATTGTGGTCGAGCACGACGAATGCGTGACAAAAGACGCTTCATAACACCAAGGTAAAACACAGCATTAATCGTTTGGCCTGGTGGGAAGAACTCTCGGTGTACAATAACCTCGAAATCGTAAAAACAAATCAGCATTGTCTTTATTTTTGACTTCTGAAGACGACCGACTTCTAATCGTCACAGAGGTCCTCACGACCTTCTTGGAATCGCTTAAACCACTCATGCACATTACTACGGGATAGGCACTGATCCCCATAAACTTTTTTCATCATTTGAAATGTTTCAGTAAACGTTTTCCCGAGTTTAAAACAAAACTTAATATTTGCTCTTTGTTCAAAATGCATTTTACGACCGATGACCAAAAGCTGCTGTCACTTTTTGATCGATAACATCGATTGTAGTTATCCAATTGTCTTAAAATTTTTACGAAATGTCAACAAGAGATCAAACTTTTTATTTCATATACCCACCAATAGGTGGCGCCACCAGAAATAGTTATATTTAAAAAGTTCTGTTTCTTTTGCGACAGATCTTTTAGATTTACTGAGATGTTTGGTGACTTTTGGTACTTTTAAGATTCCATTGTATTAGTTTCATTTAAAACGTTTTTGTCTAAACAACCAAACTGCCACGCATTCTGCGAATTCGGATTTAACATAAGGTAGAAAACCTATATGTATATAAGTATATGTATACCCCAAAATGAAAACTTTAAAACAGCTTCGGATGAAGTTCGAATAACAATTATCCGTCTGTAGAACAACAAAGCTGCGAAGGCCGATAGATTGCCTGTCGAACTATTCAACTATGGCGGTGAAGAACTGATAAGGAGCATGCATCGGCTTCTCTGTAGAACATGGATGCCCGACGATTGGAATTTAAGTGCGCCCATTTCACAAAAAGGGATAACCCACAATCTGTGCCAACTACCGTGGGATAGGTCTCCTCAACATCGCGTATAAGGTTCTATCGAGCGTATTGTATGAAAGATTAAAGCCCATCGCCAACCAACTGATTGGACCTCATCTATGTCGATTCAGGCCTGGAAAACCAACAACCAGATACTCACCATGGGCCAAATCTTGGAAAAGCACCGTAAAATGAAGATCGATACGCCCTTCTTCATCGATTTCAAAGCTACTTTTGACTTTTAACAGCACGAAAAGGAGCTGCCTTCATGCCGTTAAGTTTGAATTTGGTATCCCCGCAAAACTAATACGGCTGACGTGGAGCAATACCAAAAGCTCCGTCAGCATCGGTAAACTTTAAAACAAACTTCGATACCAAACGAGGTTTTTGACAGGACGACTTCCTATCGTGCAACTTCTTCAATCTACTCCTGGGGAAAATAATTCGAGCTGCTGATCTGAATAGAGAAAATACAATATTTTATAAGAGTGTACTACTGCTAGTGTACGTCGATAACATCGTAACAACCACGCTGTTAGTTCTGATTTGCCCAAAGAAGCGAAGAAGGGTCTGGTGGTGAACGAGTGCAAGACGAAATATCTCCTTTCATCAAACAAACAGTCATCACACTCGAAACATGGCTTTCACGTCACTGTTGACTGTCATAATTTCGAAGTCGTAGAAAATTTCGGCTATCTTGGAACCAGCATTAACACCAACAACATTGTCAGCCTCGAAAACTAACGCAAAATAACTCTTGCCAACAAGTACTACGTCGGAATAAATAGGCATTTGAGAAATAAAGTCGTATCGAAGGACAAAGACCAAATTCTACAAGTCACTCATCATCTCGTCCTCCTATATGGTGCAGAGACACGAACGGTTACAATATCTGATGAGTCGGCGTTACGACTAGGAGGAAGATGGTTCTTCGCGCATTAGCAACGGCGTGTAGCATCCGATGGATCAATGAACTGTACAAGTTATACGACGACATTGATATAGTTCAGCAAATTAAAAGCCAATAGTTACGCCGGCTAGGTCATGTCGGATGAAATCCTCCAGCTCAGAGATTATTCGGCGCTGTAACCGCCGGGAAAAGCAAAGGAAAAGGAAGACCTTCACTCCATTGGAAAGAAAGGTAGAAAACGCCTGGCTACTCTTGGAATCTCCATGGGAATTTTTTTTTAGATTGGTACAACCATTTTTTATGTTCGTGTGAAGTTTTATCTGCATACCTTTGTCAATTAGTATGTGTTGGACAGCTGATTGTTTACAGCGCGAAATGTTTGTGTATCAATAGGTCTGTTCAAAATTTTGTATTCTAGTGAAATCACAGCTACGAAGTCATTGGGAGTCTTGTACAAGGTTTTTTGAGCAACTACTTTATCATGAACAAAAGTTATTATGTAGTAGCAGAATGCATTCAGTTAAGGTTGTAAAATCACGGAAAACTTACCTCAAGCGAGTCGTTCATTCACCTCTGTTAATGACGATAAAATCGAAACATCAATAAAGCGTGCTTGAAAATCGTCATTTTGGCATCAGAGAGATAGCAGAGGATCTCAATATCTCTTATGAATTAACTCAACACATTTTGGTTAATACTTTGGATAAGAAACGTGTCAATAATAGACTCGGACCAAAATACCTGATTCTCTTGCAAAAACTGCGTCGAGTGGAGGTTGCAGAAGAGATACCCTAAGTTCAGAAAAAGTAACATTACTGGTGTCGAGACATATTATATGTTTATGAATATAATGTCGAAACTATACAAAATCTAGCTCCAAAAATGAGGGGAATCCGAAAAAACAAAATTTACTGACCGTACCGCCATCAAGCCAAGACAAATAACTAGTTTTTGGAATATTGAATTACTCATAAAAAATATAAAGGTTAGGTTCAATCATGAATACGAGACATGTGAAGATCGATAAGAGCCTAACATTCGGAGAGTTTTTTCCCATAGTTGTTACCTCTGAAGTCAGATTGTTGTCACAAAATTCAATAAAAACTGCCGGAAAATGTAGGAAAATAGGAACATTGAAAAACTGATCCATTATGAAGTGTTGGATCTCTCTGACTCATAATTATTAAGAAGCTTTTTTAACTTTTATCGGAAATTATACCAGATTTTTTATCCTATTTTTGAAATTATTATTATTTCTGCATTATCTTTAACGATGTTAAAATATCTAAAAAGGGTCAGTCGTTTCCAAATTGAATTAAACTACTCGATACAGAAGGCCATTCTGCAGTTGATAACTACTTATCAAAACCATCATCGGAAACATCGATATATTCTGCAGGTGACCCAAACCCATAATATTTTTAATGTTGTCAAGACGACAACAAATGATTCAATTCGATAAAGAATGTTTGAGCGGAAAACTTTTATTGATACAATCAAAATATAACCGAATTAGCCATAATAGTAACCATAAGGCGCATAATAGTTTTGTCCGCCATAATAATAAGGATAATTTGGAGTGCTATAAAAATTATTGGTTGTATTATTTACTGGCGTTGTTCCTGTTGCTGCAGCTGTAGTTGCTGCTGTTGTTGTCACCCTATCGCGTAAAGCACTTATTAAGCCCGCCGCAATTACACCAACATTATCGTTAGATAGTAAATTGGTCAAGAGCAGAGGCAGCAATCCATTGTCGCCGAAGAGACCCGGTGCAGCTGTGGCATTACGTAAAAGTGGAAATAACCGGCGCAAAGTACGCGCTTCGCGGGTCAATGAGCTTAGCGCGATTTCAGCAGCTTGTTTTTGTACAAGGGTGCTGGAATTGGAGGTGGTTGCTTTGGCTACTTTGCGCGCCGAAGTTTCTGTGGTTGACGGCTTTTGCCCTTTTATTATGCTTAACACATTTTCCATCGCTTTTTCTGCCGTTAATATTGTTGTTGGTGTATCATAATTTGTTGTTTCGTAGGTTGTATGTGACTTCACGGGTCCTATGGCTATATCAGCGTCATTTTTTGTTGTTGTTATGTTTATTATGCCCGCAGCATAGCTGCCATAATTCACAATTAAAAATTCTGTCGCACAAATAATTAAAAAATATAACAGCATTGTTTTGTATTTTATTCTCCCGTTATTGCACACGTTTTGGACCTATTTTATGAAAACAATAAAGTCTAATTAATTATGTATACTAATAATTAATTTCACATTCAACGCTTACACACAGCACGCATTTGGATAAATTCGCGAACATATAGTATATTTTTTGTTTAATTGTGCATATTTATATTATATGTATATGCCCAGGCAAGTGTGACGTCAAATACTTACCACTTTTTCACCTAATGGTAATATAAATTTTTGTTGGGATTTTTCTTTATTTGAACGTAATCAGAGTCAAGTGCTTTAATGATGGCAAAGAAAAATATATAATTTTATATAAAAAAATGCTAAATGCACGCAAATTTTAACAGATGTGCTCAGTCACGTATCTAACCTCAGTTTTTGTGTCTCTAACACTACCGTTACATTTGAATATTGAATATCTACTAAGCTGAGCATATGCTTAGTGCAATATTCATATGTAAATAGTAAAATCGGCAACGAGAAATGTTTGAGAAATCAGTGAATGCAATTTTTAGTTCAGCTATGAGCCACGTTCATGGAAAGAGACTGGGTTGTTTTCATACCGCAAGCACGTAGAAATAACCCAACCTACTCAAAGAGTTTAGCCACATAAGGTTAACTTCATTCCTGCTGAAAACATTACAAACACACATTAGAGACGCAGCGCCTCCTAATAAATGAAGGGCAGATCAGTAGAGACTGCACTCCATATACTCGTACTGGCATTTAATATCGAAAGGGCTCTTGAATATAAGGAATACGTTCCTGAAGCATTCCTGAACATTTCTGGAGCGTTCAACAACGTCTCTACGGAATCTTTTCTGAGTACGAGTAGTACCCAGTCAATGGGCGTTGATCCTGCTATAAAACGCTGGATCAAAAGCCATTTGACCTGTAGACGGATAAGAGCAGAATATAACGACGCTAAAATGACCAAGGAAGTCTGTAGAGTTACTCTCCAAAGCTTTTATGGGCATTAGAAGGTGAAACTTGGAAGGAAAATAGTGGCATATGCGGATGACATTGGAATCATAATAACTGGTAGGTTGCAGTATTATGACCACAACTCTCAATACAGTTCAAAACTGGGCATCACAAGCGGGTCTGGGGTTGAACCCAGAGAAAACGGATATGCTGATGTTCACAAGAAAGCACAAAATTCCTCTACAGGTATAGAGGTTTTTATCTATAAATGGGACACAACTCTCCCTCAAGGACCGGACCAAGTACCTTGGGATATTTTTGGACAGCAAACTGCTGTGGAACCACAATGTGGTGAGGAAAGCCAGCAATGCTTTATATGCGTGTAGGCAGATGCTCGATACAACCTAGGGGTTCTCTCCCTCTCTCATGTAAGTACTAGTGCTACATAGCTACTGTTGGACCAATTCTGCTCTACGATGCAGTAGTATGGTGTACAGCCGGAAGCCAATGGTTCAGAGGAGAGAAGATTACATGATCAACTGGGAAAGAAGATTTAAAGTAAGCAAAGCTACGCGCAACACTCTATCTATACGGATGGCTCGGAAATTGACGATGGTGTTGGTGCAGGCAATATACTCAGAGTTAGGCATATGACAACCTTTTAAGTTGCCGGATCACTGTAGTATATTTCAAGCTATTATTGCAAAAGCCGCAGAGCTGGCCTCTAATGCACCTGCTGGCAGTTCCAGAATCAACATTTACGCAGACAGCCAAGCAGCAATCAAGGTACTTGCCACGTATTGCATATCGGTCTTTGGAAGCAGAGTAGCAGTAGAAAGTGTTGCCAGAAATAAGCAAATTCACTTATACAGGCTGCCAGGCCACAAAGACATCGAGACGATGTGATAGTGGACGAGATTGCCAAGAACGATGTACGACTAATATCCAAAAACGTGATCAACACTGGGAAGCCCACGCATTGTTATACGACGATCTTGACAGAAGCTTGGTATAGAAAATCAAACCCCAATGAAATGAGTAACCTGTGTGCAAAACTGCAAAAGTCATGTGAAGTAAAGCCATCGAAAACACACGAAATTCCTATTGTCACTCAATAGAAAAGACCGTAAGAACATGCTGGAAATACTTACTAGTCACTGTCTGGTGGCAACATACGCCCGCAGGATGGGGCTGATAGATCGAAAAGACTGTAGGAAATGTCTAGAGGGCACCAGGGAAACAATGGCGTTGGCAAGGCTATGCTATAAGCATCAGGGGTCCACATGATATGATACACTGACGGAGGTATGGACAGTGAGGTCGCAGACTCTCTTAAAATTCGCGTCAAGTGCAGGCATCCTAAATGATGACTACTCCTCTTGGATCTAGCACTTGGACCAAAACTGGTCTATGCGTGGCTTATTGGTCTACCAGATTAACCCCTAATCTAAATGAATAAGAATTTTCAAGAAGACAGGTGCATACACGAATCGTGTCGTTCAAATGAATCTCGAAAATATAGAACGTCGGTAAGTGTTTGCTCGAAAAGAACCAACAATCCCTACCCGAATGCAATCTAACTTCTTCCAATACAAATGAAATAGGATTTAAGGCCTAAAGTTGCTCATAGCTTTTTATGAAATACTACCTTTTTGATTTTTTTCTTTGACACTTCTACGCAATTGAAACGGATATAAATTCCATAAAAGTTGAGACTAAGCGAAATCCGACCAGGCACTTTGCAAATACTCGCTGTTTTTTAAATTGGGATTATTTCAACCTTGGAACACAATTTAAGAAGTATTGGCTTATGCTATGAGCTTCAAGATGTTCGCTTTGTTTCGAAGAGATGTCTCACTTTTCGTGTAGACATCCGCTGTAATATTAATGATTCAACCGAATTTGAAAAACGTGATAAACGACATGTTATAGTTTTTTAAACCTGCGACCCTTGCATAAGTATACGAAATGCCTAAACCACCTCTAATAATGTAATCTTTAACCAAAAAGTTTATTGTAAATAAATACAAATATTTTTCAAACTCACTGACTTTTTCAAACCTTCTCGTACACACAGAATATAATATTGTGAAATATGACCTAAATTCCAATGGTGATAAGAGTAGGCGTTCATATATTTGATTCTTTTAGAAATACGACTTCAAAACTGTGACTTAATTCTTTAGAACTACCTCAGCTATGCTATCTTTAGGTTATTGTTGTAATAACTCACTTTTAAAGGTGAAACATATATGTATGTATTTTAGCAATTTACATATTTACTAATTACCCTTGCATAGGCGTAGGCCTTCAAAGTTTATAGTCGTGAACATTTTTATGTTCTGAGCTCTGTTAATATACAAGCATAAGTATACTATATAAATACATATAGACATATAGCCGTAATGTGAGAAAACTTGAAGGAATGCCCTTTTTTAATCAGCGTTAAATGTGCAATATAGATTTTATGCCAGTATTTTTGGATTTTTGAATGACCTTGGTTCAATTTCCATTTGTGGCTGGTCTCGTCTTACAGTTTCCTTCACTGTGTCTAGATTCTTCATGACAAGCCAGACCAAATTCTTTCTCATTTCTATGACGTGTCCATCGAAGAAAAGGCGGTTTCGAATTTCTCTGCCAACGAGTTTAAAGTGTTTCGATAGCTGTGGAATAAACTTTGAAATAGATGTATGTAGAATATACATTCAGCAACAAATATATAATATTACCGTGAGATAAGCCTCCTTAATATCGCATATAATGGAGCATAGTGTGTAAAAGTCTAAAACACACCGTCAACTAACTGATTGGACATAATCAGTTTGGTTTTAGACCTGGAAAACCTACTATCAACCAGATTTTCACCATGGAAAAGACCTCTGAAAGTAAGGTCGACACACACTACCTTTTTGTCCATTTAAAGCCACCTTCGACAGCACGAAAAAAAACTGCCTCTTTGCCGCTATATTTGAACTTGGTATCCACGCAAAACTAATAAGGTACACAGCTGACGTTGAGCAACACTAAAAAATCCGTCAGGATCGGGAAGGAACTCTCCGAGCCGTTGGCTGACAAGCCTCTGCTGATAGCCATAACTTTGCAGTCGTAGATAATTTCCTCTATCTTGGAACCAGTATCAACACCAACAGCAATATCAGCTTTTAAATCGCAGAATCACTCCTTCCAAAAGGTGCTACTTTGGACTGAATAGGCAATTGAAAAGTTAAGTCATCTCTCAACGAACAAAGACCAAACTCTACAAGTTCCTCATTATTTTCGTCATCTGACCTTAAGAGTGTTCAAGAGAAAGATTTTTCGGAAGATTTATGGTCCTTTTCGCGAACGATGAGTTGTACGATATATACAACATTGACATAATTCAGCGAATCAAGAGACAGCGGCTACGCCGGCTAGGTGATGTCGTCCTTATGGATAAAAACACTCCAGTTCTGAGAGTATTCGACGCAGTAGCCGCCGAGGGTAGCAGAGAAAGAGGAAGACGTCCACTCCGTTGGAGGAACCAGGTGGAGAAGGACCTGGCTTGGCTTGGAATCTCCAATTGGCGCCACCACGCGAAAAGAAGAAACGACTTGCACGCAGTTGTTAAATCGGTAATAAGCCAGTAACGAAGAAGATTTTTAAGCCATTTTTCATTAAAAATATGTTCAGATTTTCGCAAAAAAGTTTAAGTCGAACTTATATTTTATTATACTAATTTTAATATAAAATAAATTTTTTGTTTATATTGTAATATTTTATTATTTGCGTAAAATCGATTTTTTTGTTTCAAATTTTTTTAAACAGGTGGTGATTCCGCTAAAAATGAACTTTCCGAACCCTTTTCCCCTTGTAATAGTACACTATTTTGTCAATACTTTGAGTTCAAACAGCTAGTAATCTTCTGTCTTGATGGCCTTCATTCACCGTTTCCGACCGCAAAATTCCCCTCGCACAATTAAGGAAAGCCCTAATATACCGTAATTGATTTATATGTACACTAAGTAATTTAAACGTCTTTAAAAAATGTCAAAAGCCGGTATCTTATAAATGTTAACGGGGAAAACCCGAATGTGACGACGAATTAAGTGATACCAATTACCTTACTTAAGAATTCATATTGAACATTATGATCAAACCGGTTTCATTTTGGCTGCAGCCATCACAACGAAATTGTAGAATTCAGTAAATCAATACATTATTAGAAGTTCCAACAGTACTTGTCGTTTAATGAAGTGAATAAGTAATGTTATAAGCAATACATTTATTTGCATATAATTTATTATTAGTTTGCGTTAGATTAGTCTGGTAGGCTCGTGAGCCAGGAATAGACCAGTTTTGTTCCTTAGCGTTGGCAGATGGAGCGCCGTTACATATGGAAATTCAAGAGAAGTAGTCATCCTTTAGGATGCCAGCGCTTGACGTAAATTTCAATAGGTTCTGCGACTTAACTATCGACACCTCTTCCAGTGTTTTATACCGTGGAGCTTCCAAATATTTGAAGAAATGCCTTGATAGTGCGAGACAAGTGCACAAGAGATGCTCCACTGTGCCTTGAATTCATTTCAGATTCTTCAGGCGTATAGCGCCACTAAACTGGAACCAGTGAGTATTCCAATCAGTTTCCTACAGTCTCCTCTACCAATAAAGAGCAGGAAATTTTTTTAATGGAACAAAACTGCTTTGCAAATGACCTTTGCAGTTTTGCAAACTCATAGATTATTCCATCGAATTTTAACCGTCCTTACCATGCTCTTTTCCAGACTCTGACTCTGCTCATGTCTTAAAGAGAATAGATAGGTTTACCAATGTTGGTCACATGTTCGAATTACAACCGTGTACCACTCTTGGCAATCTTTCGCCCATAATTCATTTTCTTTACTTTTCTGAACGATAAAATAAGTAATAACAAAGAAAATAAAAACAAATATTTTTTCGTTTATTCGTTATTCCATTCTAAGTAAAACAACAAAAAATTCAAAACATAAAGCAACAAATTCATAGAGATAAAAAACCATAACGAAAATAACTCGCATGTACTCAGTTTTGCACTTTTGTATGTACTCAGCATAAAGCCAGTTTATACCGTTAGTTTTGAATTGTTTGCTATCGTCTACGACCAGTAATGCAAATTTATGTGTAAAAACGTGTGATTAGTAATAAATAAAGTGTTATAAAAAGTGTACCGCAATAATATTCTGTATTAAAAAAAAATGAAAAAGTTATCGCGTGATGTGGAGAATAATGTAGTTTCCTTAACAAATAATGGTGCTTCATCTCGGGAAATAGCCAAGGAGTTAAATATTAGTCAATCTGTGGTCATTCGCGTTCAAAAAAGACGACATACTGCTCCCAAAGAGCAAACCAAAGGCCGCCGCAAACTGTTGATCCACGCGGATGCACGTCTTATGATGGCAGAAATGAAGCAGAACAAGACCATTACACCGAAAAATACTTTAGTTGCCAAAAATAAGCACGTTAGTGAATGGACAGCACGACGAGCGCTCCACAACATTGGCTATATTTCAGCCGTTAAAAAAAATAAACCTGCATTGTCCAAAAAGAACCAAAAGGCGCGAATGAAATTTGCAAAAGAGCATAAAAATTGGACGATTAATGACTGGCAACGAGTTATTTGGTCGGATGAATCAAAATTTAATCATTTCCAATCGGACGGTAAGCAGTACTGCTGGCGTCGCCCTGGTGATACCATTCAACGCCACCACGTCAAGCAAACTGTGAGGCATGGTGGGGGAAACATCATGGTTTGGGGATGCTTTACTTGGTGGCATATTGGGCCATTACACAGAATTAAAGGTATAATGAAGTAGGAAGACTACTTCACCATTTTACAGACTCATCTTCCCGAGTTCGTTGACAAGTGTGCCTATCCTGAAGAAGAAGTCGTGTTTCAGCAGGATGGTGACCCAAAACATACTGCGAAAATAGTGAAAAAATGGTTGAGTGCGCAAAATTTTCATCTGATGAATTGGCCAGCGCAAAGTCCCGACCTCAACCCGATTGAGAATTTATGGTCAATCGTGGGAAGACGGCTGGTGTTGTACCAATCAGCTCCATCAAACCTAGAAGAGCTGTGGGCAAGAGTACAGCTAGAGTGGCAAAATGTACCAAAAGAAATAATACAGGAACTGGTTGAAAGCATGCCAAAGCGTATTAATATGGTACTAAAAAATAAAGGGTTATGGACCAAGTACTAAAAAAGTGCTCCACTAACAACTCTATTGAAAAGTACAAAATTGAGTACATGCGAGTTATTTTTGTTATGGTTTTTTATCTCTATGAATTTGTTGCTTTATGTTTTAATTTTTTGTTGTTTTATTTAGAATAGAACAACGAATAAATGAAAAAATATTTGTTTTTATTTTCTTTGTTATTACTTATTTTATCGTTCAGAAAAGTAAAGAAATGAATTATGTACTCATTTGTGCACGCCACTGTAAGTCATACACTGAGTATAGCAATCTTCCAACTTTTTGATTTCACGACTTTTCCTTGGCTTCAAAATAGGCCCAAGTTTCGGCTATCACCTCCTCTTTCGACGAAATTGTTTCCAAGCGAGAATTCTTTGAGATCTGAAAACACAAAATAGTCGCCGTGGGACAAATCTGAGGAATATGATGGATGCGGAAGCAATTTGGGGAGCCCAACTCAAGGATTTTACAAGCATTCTCACTGACTTGTTAGACGGTGTGCCTTGTGAAACAGCACCTTCTTCCTCAAATTCTGCCGTTTTTCGACCTTCAAACGGTCCAAAAACACTTGGTAATAGTCGCCGCTGATAATCCTTCCGTTTCAAGCTAGTTATTAAAAATTATTCCATGCGCACCCCAGACCCCATAATCTTGATTGATGAGGTTCTTTAAAGTTCTAGTGCAGCTAATATTGTCCAATAATTTTTCACAGGCATTTAACTGAAGATCTATTTTGAGGTACCACCTACCGTGAAAATGAGTGAAAATGCGTAAAGTCTGGAAAAGACTGGTTGTTAGATGGAAAAAGAAGCTTTGATTAGACACCGACTTCACGTAATAATAGATAAATTCTTATTTTTTATTAATCCTACTGTTGGATTCATGAGAGTATCAATATATTTTCCAAAAGCTAAGCCCTTTTGGGTTTTCCGGAGTTCCTATCTTTACTATATCCCTAAATATTGAATTTTTATAGACGATATAATATAATATTTCACTTGAGCTTAACAACTTTTTGTAAGCGTGGGAAAGTTCAGAAGTTACTTGGATTTCTTCTAACTGCTGGATGCCTACAGAAATGAGAAATTAAGAAATTAAATAACTACAAACATGTTTTTATGTGATCATTTTTATTGTTTTTTCTTGGAGTTATACATTAAGTATCATTTTCTTGTGATTTATTTTTTTTTCTACGTATAATATTTCTCGAAGAATGTATGGCATTATA
The DNA here is from genome assembly GCF_016617805.1 of Bactrocera tryoni. Classification (NCBI taxonomy): domain Eukaryota; kingdom Metazoa; phylum Arthropoda; class Insecta; order Diptera; family Tephritidae; genus Bactrocera; species Bactrocera tryoni. The sequence goes on from NC_052499.1 coordinate 22,244,491, forward strand.
TATGGATGTGAGAGATATGGGATTGCAAGCATTATACTATAAGTGTGTGTCTTAATTGCTAGAAATATGACGTCATTATATTCCTTACCAAAGTTTTTTTAGTACAAACTTAAATCTGAAAAATCTGTTTTATTTGATGCAAGCAATTCTCTTTCCATAAGCTTCTTTAACTTTACTAACTTTCGCTGTATTTGCTATTTGTTTGTGTCAGACTATAAGTTTTTTTCAATAACAATATTACTCAATATGTAATCCTGTGCTTTAGATACGCACGATCTTAAACAACTGATTTTAATTTTTTTCACTTAATTCCTTATTTAAGTCTTAAACATTTTAAAACGTATTACTAAAAACTCGTACTTTCACATTAAAACATTTTAATTAACAATTTGCCGTACGATATCTGGTGGCAGCATGAAATTGTTCTTCCTCAACGGTATGTCACTGAGTTGGCGATCGATCGGTTGACGTGTATCATAGAGCGATGGCGATTGGCATATAATGGCGAGAGTGCCGAAAACACACGACAACGTAAATGTCCAGAGAAAGAAGCGATCTAATACCATCGACACAAATTTCCAGTCCTCGACGATCTGTTATAAGTAGTAAGGAGGACAAGTTAAGAAACGAAAATTAAATATAAACATTTCGAAATAATAACGTAATATTTCTCATTCCTATTTACACATTTACCACTTGGATCAAGTTTTTGAAAATTCCATGACGAAAATTTGCTGATTGAATTGTTCACAAAGAAAAATCGGTTGTGTGAAGGGAAGAAGGAAATCAAATGATCTCGAAAAGTTTCCTTTTCAGATGCTACAGTGACATTATGAATTTCCTAGACAACGTCCGGTTTGTTTAACGTTTGCCAAGCATTTTCAGTATTAATTGGCAGTGTGGAATGAACTGAATGCCGTACTTTGGGCCCGGCACTTCACATTCAACTGACAAAGTGTCAGTTCTTCACGCATGTGTGTTTAACCACAACTACCACGATACTCCCCTAGGGGCTAGTCTGCATGAGCAGGTTGGAGCGAACTCCAAGGACTTCTGCTCCCCGTAATAACAGAATTAAGTCTCCGCTCAGACCTCGTAGTCGAAACTACCACCAGTTGAGTCTTCTCACGCGCAAACGACCCTAACAGTTCGGCATTCCGACTAGTGGAGATCACACCGCTAACAACTAAACGTCCATCAGTCCAGCTAATCCCAATGCCACCAAAATCCCTAATGTCCGAGTACATCGGGCATTCTGCAATTAAATGCGACCAATTTTCTGACCCCGCCCCACAAAAACATCCCGAGGTATCTGATAGGTGCCTCTGATGCAAAAACGCATTCAGAGCCCCATTCAGACAAAATCTGAAGTCTGGGTTATCCTCAACAAGCCCAACGTCTCGAATGTATTCATAAGTCACTCGGCAGTTAGAATAATTGTTCCAATGGTCTCGCCGCCTATACCTGACCATATCATCTAGAAGAATCCTGCTCCCTGAATTTTCAAGACAGTACGATTTATTATAAGATATGAGACTTTAATTTTGGATGAAACGTTTTTCTAGCCAATGGAAGCCCTCAAAATTTCGATTGAACTATTCAAGACAACAGAAGAGTTGACATAAAGAAAAGTAATCAGTAAATTTTGGTGTAAAACTTTGCTCTTGCCAGAGAATGATGACCAAAGAAAGCTCTCACATTTTCCGTTGAACTGTTAAGCCGAAACGATGAAGCAAAATAATGGGTAAGAAGATCTACAACAATTTGCGATGGAATTCTCGTTCTAAACTAATCCAGACATGATGTATTTCTCAATGTAATGTGATTTCCCAACAGTATCTCAACTAGATAATTATAGCGTTAGTAGGAGAGCAGACAAAGTGATTTGAAGAATTCAAACTGGATCACTACAAATTTCTCTAAGATTGAAGCGATTATTCTATACCCTGAACAGGGTAAATTGAGTTTGTTACCATGTTTGTAACACCCAGAATTAAGCTTCGGTGACCATATAGATTATATACATATGTATATAAAAGATGAGCATGACTAGCTGAGCTGATATCGGACAACTATAACATACATATATCTGATATACAATCTGTTCCATCAATTTCAAGTCTTTGTAGGGAAAATTTGTTTAACTGGAGAATGGAGTCATGTGCAGAAGTTCACGCAAGTGAGGAAAGTTCTCTGATCGCCATTCACTTGAGAGTGGCCAGAAACGATTCTTTTACATATGGCTCAAGCAGCTCACGACTTCCGGTCTTTGACCAAGTATCCTCCGGGTAGCCTAAGAACATCCGTTCGAAGGCGAGCAAAAGTGAGAAGGCGAACATCCCCTCACGCCACGTAAAATCGCACTTAATGAAAAGGAATAACAAGCCTCGGATGTGTATCTCCTGTCATCAAGCAAACAGTCGTCGCACTCGCGACTTAGCTCTCACGTCACTATTGACTTGTTGACAACTTTGAAGTTGTAGATAATTTCGTCAGGTGCCAACAGCTGCTACTTCGAACTGAGTAGGCAATTGAGAAGTAAAGTGGTCTCTCGACGAACAAAAACCAAACTATATACTATAAGTCACTCATAATTCCCGTCCTGCTATATGGTGCAGAGGCTTGGACGATGACAACAACTGATGAGTTTACGTTGCGAGTTTTCGAAAGAAAAGTTCTGCGAAAGATTTATGGTCCTTTGCGCATTTGCCACGACGAATATCGCATTCGATGGAACGATGAGCTGTACGAGATATACGACGACATTGACATAGTTCAGCGAATTAAAAGACAGCGGCTACACTGGCTAGGTCATATTGTCCGGATGGATGAAAACACTCCAGCTCTGAAAGTATTCGACGCTGTACCCGCCGGGGGAAGCAGAGGAAGAGGAAGACCTCCACTCCGTTGGAGGAACCAGGTGGAGAAGGACCTGGCTACGCTTGGAATATCCAATTGGCGCCACGTAGCGAAAAGAAGAAACGACTGGCGCGCTGTTGTTAACTCGGCTATAATCGCGTAAGCGGTGTCTACGCCAATTAAGAAGAAGAAGAAGGTATCTTCACGAAATTTGGGACGTTTTTTCCGAGGCATCGCTCGAAATTCCGAAGATATTGCTCGGTTATTCGGATTGTATCATTATAACATACAGCTGGTATAAAAATTGAACGAACGGAATCAAGTACGAAAAACGTTTATAATGACGGATTGTCTTCTTCAAATTTGTTTCTGAGGCAAGGGTGCAATTTCCGAAAAAATGGTTCAGATCGGGTCACTATAGCATTTAATTGTCATACTAATTGAACGATCAAAGTTCTTGTAAGGAAACTTTTGTATTTATGAAGGGTATTAATGTTAAGTGGCAGCCAAAGTTAATGGTTTTTCTTGTTTTAAATTTTAATTTGAGAACTTGATTTGCCTAGTTGGTAATTAGCAAAAAACTTTTTCGAGGTTTGTTGGGAAAAAAGAAGTTGTTCTCCTAATATTTCCAGTTGCTACCAATCTTTTTAACGAAGAAGCAACTAATAATGCCTTCGTGAACTTGTGAACTTGTCCAAAACGGTTCATAGTGCCAACTCAGGGCAAATATGCATCAACAAGCCAAAGTATGCTTGACTTCTTCAAATTATTTGCAATAGAAATTCGATAAATGGGTGAAATAAAGAGATGAAGTGCTTCTTGAATGTGCAAGCAGCAATGAAGTTAAGGCTATAAATTATAAATTACGTTTAAAGCGCGCAGCTTTACGGGCTTGTTGATTTCCTAGTTGCTGTACAATGAGTCGCTATAAGTGAGAGAATTTACGCCATCAATCGAAATCCCCTTAAGCAATCAATAAACTGGCAACCAGAATGAAAATAAATCTTGGAACGTTTCGACAACACCCCCGATTCGTTCATCTCCTTTCAGCCGAAATGCCGTTGTGCTCTTCTTCTCAACACTCAAACATATTTAATATTTTATCATGAATATTGTTATTGTATTCACAGGGTGTTATTCATAAAAAATAGTAATAATAATAATAGCAAAAAGGGAGGAGTGTATGACATGGCAACCACCTCGCTAACAACAACAAATAAATCTCTTGTATTACGGCAATAACAAATTAATGCTACAAACTACTAAAGAAAAGGGAATAAAAAATAGTAAACCAATAAAGCGGAGATAAACAAATAAGCGTCGTAAAACTGCAATAAACCAGAAGAAACTAAACAAATAAATAGAAAAAGAGACGCTTGTAAAATCAGTGAATGTTTAAGTCCCTTGTTGTGGAAGAATCGAAGTCAGACGCAGTCCTTACTTCAGCCGTCAATAAAAAATTTGCAACATAAGCGCCTTGTACGTACGTACATGTAAATATTTTTCATGCCTTCAAATACTCACCTCATTATCCTTGTCGGCATCTTTAATATGCTGCGCAATAAAACGCACCGCACGTAATGCCTGCAGCACTTCGGGTGTCAAATTGCGCGGTATCACGTTGTCAGAATCTGACAAAAATGCATAAAAGCAAACAAAGAGAAAAAATCGTAATTTTAGTAGGCAAGTTAAAAAAAATTTTAAACTTAAATATATTCTTCTTATCCAGAATTAAGGCGAGTTGCGAGAAAAGTAAGCAAATAAGTTTCTAGAATATAGAAAAAACTATTTCTATCTAGTATCCTGAAAATCAGACTTCATAAAACTTGTATCTTTATCCTGTTGTCATCTACATTGCCAAAGCTATCATTTTTTATACTCTCGCAACAATGTTGCTAAGGAGAGTATTATAGTTTTAATTCACATAACGGTTGTTTGTAAGTCCTAAAACTAAAAGAGTCAGATATAGGGTTATATATACCAAAGTGATCAGGGTGACGAGTAGAGTCGAAATCGGATGTCTGTCTGTGTCCGTCCGTCCGTCTGTCCGTCCGTCTGTCCGTCAAAGCTGTAAGCTTGAGTAAAAATTGAGATATCATGATGAAACTTGGTACACGTATTCCTTGGCTCCATAAGAAGGTTAAGTTCGAAGATGGGCAAAATCGGCCCACTGCCACGCCCACAAAATGGCGGAAACCGAAAACCTATAAAGTGTCTTAACTAAGCCATAAATAAAGATATTAAAGTGAAATTTGGCACAAAGGATCGCATTAGGGAGGGGCATATTTGGACGCAATTTTTTGGAAAAGTGGGCGTGGCCCCGCCCCCTACTAAGTTTTTTGTACATATCTCGGAAACTACTATAGCTATGTCAACCAAACTCTACAGAGTCGTTTTCTTCAGACATTTCCATATACAGTTCAAAAATGGAAGAAATCGGATAATAACCACGCCCACCTCCCATACAAAGGTTATGTTGAAAATCACTAAAAGTGCGTTAACCGACTAACAAAAAACGTCAGAAACACTAAATTTTACGGAAGAAATTGCAGAAGGAAGCTGCACCCAGGCTTTTTAAAAATTGAAAATGGGCGTGGCCTCGCCCACTTATGGACCAAAAACCATATCTCAGGAACTACTAGACCGATTTCAATGAAATTCGGTATATAATATTTTCTTAACACCCTGATGACATGTACGAAATATAGGTGAAATCGGTTCACAACCACGCCTTCTTCCAATATAACGCTATTTTGAATTCCATCTGATGCCTTCTCTGTATAATATATAGTACATTAGGAACCAATGATGATAGCGGAATAAAACTTTACAAAAATACGGTATTTGAAAAATATGTAAATGACGTATAATGAAATCTCGATTATCACTTTATAATGCGAGAGTATAAAATGTTCGGTGACACCCGAACTTAGCCCTTCCTTACTTGTTTTAAATTGTTAGTAGTATTTGAAAAATTTTATTTTATGAACGGGTTTCAACATAAGAATTGTTAGAATTCTGATAGCAGAGCTGCTATACAGACCTTGAAATCTCTGACAATTAGATCAAAGATTATTAAGATTTCACTGGCTAAGGCATCAAGTTATTTACATATTAAACTTGTCTAGATGTCTGGAGGATGGAGTCAAGAAGTTCACCCTGCTGGATGAACGTCTAGCCGCAATGCGCATCAAAGCGAAGTTCTTCAACGGAAGAGAGGGACGATGTCACCAAAGATGTCCCTATTAAATAGTCGGAAACTGTAATACCTATGAGCTCATTAGAAAGGACGCCGCTGTCTTGGTGCACTCGAGCGTTGAATCTATGAGACTAGCGAGATCTCGGTAAGAGTTGGTCAGCAACCAGCACTTTGGGGAGTGGCGCAACTTGTCAGATGGGGTTGAAATATCTAGACTTTCTCCTTTACTGTCCAGCTTTCGCCAGATTAAGGTTGAATAATCTTGGTTTCCATACTTTCTACGAACCTGGCGAATTGGGAGGAATAGATATTAGTGAGCTTAAAAACTTTGTGGCTACCTCTAGGCGCTTTATAGATATACGATGGTCTTAGTAGTTCTGGGGACAGACTAAGTAGGATTATTCGCGGTCTCACGAATATCAGCTTATTTACCTAACCTAACCTAGATTACATACATAAATCATATATGCCCTAGTCCCATAAATAAATCTTAACATAGTAAGTATTACAGGAGGCACTTCGGCAGATGGCTTCGTTATGTTCCTTAAAGATGAAAGAGATAGGCCAGTGAAACACACTTTACTGGTTGAATGATTTTCGATAGTTAAAAGTTTCACTGAACTATAAAAATGGTAACGGCATGCCATTCTCTCCATATCATTTTCTGGACCTTTTAATTTGCAACTTGAAAATTTATTGCTGAAATCAGATAATAAAAAATCAACTTTTTGAAATCAGATAAGACAGCTCTATATCATTTAATTGTGTCGAACATTTTAACAGATTGAGTTCTATTAAAACAGTAACCTTCGGTTATATCTTGAGTTATATAGAAATTTATTAAGCTAGGTAATGTTATGCTATGTAAAAGGGCTTCTGATTATTTACGAAGAATAACACCACTTGAAATAAACTGGGAATCACTGGGAACAGATTGATTACCCTTACATAACGGGTGTTCCATATTTGTTTATAAGTATATATTTTGGGGACTTCAAAATAATATATTTTGAAACATTTTTATTATTTACTAATTTTAGATGTGGTTTACACTCACCAATCGAATTTTGTACACCATTATCGTACGGTCCCTCTTGGCTGTCCTTGAACTCACTGGGAAAATCGCTAATACTATCGCTGCTTGCATTGGGATTGCATAATAGTAATGAAATAACGGTAAAAAAGTTAGTACAGTTATAGTTTTAGAAAGTATTTTAATATATCTTTTTACACAAATACTATGATTACAATTACATAAATGTAAGTCAAATATAGTAAGTTATGCAGTGCGTATGAATAACCTGTGACAAAAATAAGCTCAAGTAACAATATTTAGGGGTTAGGTGGGTTTGAAAATTTCAAAAAATCAATTTTTTTTATTTATCTTTTTATTTTAAACTTTAAAGTTGATCCGAGTGCTATTTTCGGAGATACAGCCTTGTGAGCTTGAGGCTGTCGCTAAGTACGCCGTAATTAGACGCGTATTTCTCGAAACTGTGTTTTTGAAGTCGGTGGACACGATTTCTCGAAAAGTTATGAACCGATTTAGTTCGAATTGTGAACACATCCTTAAAATAACATTATCTAGTTTTTTTGAAGGATTTTTTTGTTTCATTACTTATTTTTTTAACCAATAAATGACGAAAATTTTACAAAAAAATCAGATTATTTGCTCAAAGTCTGAGAAAAAAAGGAAAAATTAAAACGAGATTTATATACATATGTATGTATTAAAGGAATATGTTGAGTTCATTTTAGATAAACCAATAATGAGTTATGCTGTCCACGCCAAGAGCACTTTTTTTGTGAGAGACCCAGAAAGATGAGGTCATAACGGCTAAATTTTCAACATCTTTTTATCAAAATTTCAAGAGACAATGTTCAAATATGTACTTTTGATATGCTTTATTTTATTTTTATATATGGTTGCTTAGATTAAAACCAAAATCGTTTAAAAACCCTTTTTGCACCTCTGAAACCCACCAAACCCCTTAAATAAAGAAATGCGATCAGATATCCTGAGCTGGTTTTACAATTTTTTTTTAATTATTAAAAAAAGCTTGCTAGGTTATTTCTAATTAAAAAAATTAAAATCAGATACAAATATTTATTAGTGTATAATAGTTTAAATAATCACAGATGGGGCGGTAGCTTGGACCTCAAAAGATTCGCAGACTTCGGTAGGGTTCCAACTATCGACGCTGCTACGACTCGCATGCATCTGCATGTCGGGTGTTATGCGCACTTGTCCAATGGCAGCACTTGAAGTCATGCTTGAGCTCACACCACTTCACCCAGTAATCGGTCAGGTAGCCAAACACACACTGGCTACAAATGACAGCAGAAGGGTGTGACAAGGGTAAGGTAATCTCATCCCAGCAGATGAAAAAGTTAAGTGGTATAATGCTATTGGCTCTTCTCTCAAGGAACAGCATTACCAAAAGGGTAAACTTCACCAAGAAGTTCAATGTTACCTTAGCAGCAAGGCTGAATAGAATGATTCCACTCTCGAACTATTGCTTAGGGACAGTACAATCAAGTGTTAAGCTCGCCCGCTCCGCAGCATTCACTAACATGTTAGGACTTGAACCCTTCATCGCGGTGGGTCCCCTTACCATAAAGGAGCTGCTACGGAAGGAAGAAAGACAGAGAGAGGTATTGGCAACAACTCCAAGGCATGCGCCATTCCAAGTTGCTAATGGGGCATTACCACCGCTGCAGGTTTAAATATATAATCAACCTCCCTAAGGACAAATTCAGACTACTTATCGCATTCTACACTGGCCACTGCAAGCTGAAGAAGCACTCGTCCAACATGGGCGTTAATTGCCGGTTCTGCGACAGGGAGCCTGAAATACCAGAACATTTGCTAATTGACTGCAAAACAGTCTGCAGACGGAGCAGTACATATATTGGACTTTATCAATATGCTGAGACTATGTGAATCTTTGTGATTTAGCCGCGGTGTAATCCTCTTTTATTTATTTAATCTAATCTAATAATAGTCTAAAGGAGATTTATTAAAAAGATTTTATATTACACACATAGTTGCCACCTGACTTTAAAAATTAATAAACACTTTCAAATGACTGAGCTCAAAAATAAACTGTAATAGGGTTGCCACTTGTAATAAATTTCAGCTATATTCAAATACATATTTTATATAGGCATACTCTTGTAGAACCCCCAAAGGTGATCTAGTCACTGATGCCCAGAGCATACTTAAATTATGGAGGGAACACTTCTCCAGCCTGCTGAATGGCAGTGAACGCACAACACCAGGAGAAGAAGAACCCGATTCCCCAATCGATGACGATGGAGCAGACGTTCCATTACCCGACCATGAAGAAGTTCGAATAGCAATTGCCCGCCTCAAAAACAACAAAGCGGCAGGGGCCGACGGACTACCGGCCGAGCTATTCAAACACGGCGGCGAAGAACTAATAGGGTGCATGCATCAGCTTCTTTGTAAAATATGGTCGGACGAAAGCATGCCCAACGATTGGAATTTAAGTGTGCTATGCCCAATCCATAAAAAAGGAGACCCCACAATCTGCGCCAACTACCGTGGGATTAGCCTCCTGAACATCGCATATAAGGTTCTATCGAGCGTATTGTGTGAAAGATTAAAGCCCACCGTCAACAAACTGATTGGACCTTATCAGTGTGGCTTCAGACCTGGAAAATCAACAACCGACCAGATATTCACCATGCGCCAAATCTTGGAAAAGACCCGTGAAAGGAGAATCGACACACACCACCTCTTTGTCGATTTCAAAGCTGCTTTCGACAGCACGAAAAGGAGCTGCCTTTATGCCGCGATGTCTGAATTTGGTATCCCCGCAAAACTAATACGGCTGTGTAAGTTGACGCTGAGCAACACGAAAAGCTCCGTCAGGATCGGGAAGGACCTCTCCGAGCCGTTCGATACCAAACGAGGTTTCAGACAAGGCGACTCCCTATCGTGTGACTTCTTCAACCTGCTTCTGGAGAAAATAGTTCGAGCTGCAGAACTAAACAGAGAAGGTACCATCTTCTATAAGAGTGTACAGCTGCTGGCGTATGCCGACGATATTGATATCATCGGCCTCAACACCCGCGCCGTTAGTTCTGCTTTCTCCAGGCTGGACAAGGAAGCACAGAAAATGGGTCTGGCAGTGAACGAGGGCAAAACGAAATATCTCCTGTCATCAAACAAACAGTCGTCGCACTCGCGACTTGGCTCTCACGTCACTGTTGACAGTCATAACTTTGAAGTTGTAGATAATTTCGTCTACTTAGGAACCAGTATTAACACCACGAACAATGTCAGCCTGGAAATCCAACGCAGGATTGCTCTTGCCAACAGGTGCTACTTCGGACTGAGTAGGCAATTGAAAAGTAAAGTCCTCTCTCGACGAACAAAAACTAAACTCTATAAGTCCCTCATAATTCCCGTCCTGCTATATGGTGCAGAGGCTTGGGCGATGACAGCAACCGATGAGTCGACGTTACGAGTTTTCGAGAGAAAAATTCTGCGAAAGATGTATGGTCGTTTGCGCGTTGGCCACGGCGAATATCGCATTCGATGGAACGATGGGCTGTACGAGATATACGACGAAATTAACATAGTTCAGCGAATTAAAAGACAGTGGCTACGCTGGCTAGGTCATGTTGTCCGGATGGATGAAAACACTTCAGCTCTGAAAGTATTCGACGCAGTACCCGCCGGGGAAGCAGAGGAAGAGGAAGACCTTCACTCCGTTGGAAGGACCAAATGGAGAAGGACCTGGCTTCGCTTGGAATATCCAATTGGCGCCACGTAGCAAAAAAAGAAGAAACGACTGGCGCGCTGTTGCTAACTCGGCTATAATCGCGTAAGCGGTGTCTACCCCAATTAGGAAGAAGAAGATTTATATAGTTATTAGTAAATAGTAAACTTACCGTACATCAATTTCATTCGTATAACCATTACTGGGCGTGGAATCGTCATAGTCTGGCAACGTATACTGCGTGCGCCGCATCATCATCAATTTCGGCATAAAGTGTAAAAATAGTTTACGCACAAGCGGTGACATTTTATGCGTTGACGGTGACCTACATTAATACAATAAAAATATGTTTTTGTTTTAATATTCTCATACTTAAGTAAGTAAGCTTTTATGCACATTATCGAACACTCGATTTCTTAGTTGTTTGTCATAAATTGTATGTGACTTACCTAAAGTGTATATTCAATACACAGACCGTTGTCCATACGGACAACGAGACCAGTATCATTGTAAATAGTAGATATTTGCCTAGCAGCGGTACGGCCAATGATGTTGGCGGAATAATTTCAGCCAACAGCAAGAAGAACACAGTCAACGAGACAAGAATTGAAATACATAACGTAACCTGTCAACGAAATTCAAGTGTAGAGTTTTCTTCTACATACAAGCTCAAACATTTTGAATACTGTTTTTGTTCAGTGTTAGCGTACTTGAAATACATTTTCATTTTTTTATGTATTTATTTATTTTTTGTTTTTATTTTATTTATTATTTTTTCTTTCTTTATTTTATTTATTATTTTTTTCTTTCTTTATTTTTTTTCCTTCTTAGAGCTGGGCAATCCAAGAAATCCACCTGACAAACAAGCAAACAAACGAGCAAGCCGTTTTACACTCAAATCAACAAATATGCAGACAGTACATACGGCCAAACCACTTCAACAAAACAAATAAAAACTACTAAATAATAGTGTATTCATTGCCAATAGTAAACTTAGTCCAACTAGTTACTGAACAAACCCAAAAATAACACAAAAGCACACAATTCAATTGAGGTTAGAATTTTGTGTAATTTTGACACATATGCACAAACAACTCAGGGAACTTTTAGCAATAACTATTTTAAAATCTAGATTTTGCAACCGTAAATATTTTTGCTACATATTTTTTTTTTCTATTGCTAAAAGTCAACATAAGTTGTCTATGTTTTCAAAAAATGTATATAATTTGTTTAACAAGAATTAAATTTAGGTTTGAATAACCAAAAAAAAATCTACATACAAACATACATTCGTTACAGGTACTGAAAATGCTTGTTTGTGGTTTTCTTTAAACACAAAATAGCGTTATTTACACAAATTAAGCCAATTACTTGATTAATTAATCTATTTGTCATTTATTTGTTATTTGTTTTCGATATCCACTATCTACTTTTTTACTTCAAAACGCTTTATGAACTTATAAAAGTAACAAAGTAATCAAATCTAAAATCGGAAGCTACCGAAAACTTCTCGGCTTTGTAAAATTATGTGAAGCTTTTTCAAAGGAGAAAAGTTCTTGAAATTTTTCATAAAAAAATGTCATAAGTCAACAGCCTAAAATCTTAGTTAAGATACCAAATTAACAACTGAACATTTAAGCATTGTAACGGCTTCTTTTAAACTTAAATAATATATTTGCTTATTTACTTTCTAGGCTATACACTTGATTCTCACTTGTGACCTAATAGTTTATTTTACAAATAAGTTTTGAGCCGACTCCGGCTGAGAAACCTTCCAAGATTTCCATTAGAAAAGGTTTTCTTATGTTAGACATATCAAAAATCGAGCATTGGTTGTACGTTGAGGTTACCTTTATGTCAACCAAAAAATGTGAAAACAATCGCAGATGAGAATGACCTCATAGTGGTAGCAATGGCTAAACATCTAAATGACCTCCGGCTCAAATGCAATGATTGCATAAATGGCATACGCCAATGGTTTACAATAATGAGTTTAGAGCTGGCTGAGCAGAAAACGGACGTCTGGCTCATAAGCACAAGGAAGTTGGAAGAAAGGGTAACACTCACCGTAGGGAAGTGCCCCAGTTGAAGTATTTTGGAGTAATATTGGACTCCAAGTTACGGGGTTACATGCGTTCACGGGTTGCAAAAAATCGATTTTTTTATTGTCTAGAATTTTGTTCTTAATTTTAAGTTGATCCGACTAATAGTTTAGGAGATACTGGCTTGAAAACTTGTGCTCTGGAGGCTTGCTAGGCTAAATGCGCCGTCTTTAATCGTGATTTTTTCGAAATTGTATTTTTAAAGTCGCTTAGCAAGATTTCTCGAGGACTTACACAGGTGCTTGAGACATAATTCTTAAATACTTAGACGAAAGATTTTGTTTTTTATTTTGATTACAACTATTTGGAAAAAAAATATGGCGAAATTTTCACTGAAATTTTCATTTTTTTGTAAAAATGTCTGCCAAAAATCCAATTTTCAGTTTTTTTCCTTCGTTCAAGTTCTAAGTTAAGGTTTTAACTAAAACATGTATTTTCTCACTTTAGATGATCCTCTAAGGAGTTAACCTGCTAACACGGGCGTATCTTTTTTCCGTGAGGTCGCCGCAATGGCCGAGTTTAAAATATTTTTTTCCAAAAATTTCAGAAGGGCTTTGTTAATACTGAATGTTTGCAACTATAAAAAATTCTAATAAAGTATTTAACTTTTTATATGAGATTTTACAGCAAGAAACTCATATAACCCCTTAAAATTTATGAAACACGTATACTTCCGGGAAGCAAGCAAATATATGATGCTCTATCGAGAATGATCTCCAACGTACGCAACGTTCCAGGCGGCGAGACCAATAAAAGTAGGGCATAGGCTTTCTGTAATCTGAGTACTAAGCGCTTTCCGAATGATATCAATGCTGCTGGAGTACTAGCCAGTATGCCGCCTATTGACATCCACTATACCAGCTATCAGAGCCGTCTACAAGGCGGAAAAGAGCAAAGCAAACCAAGAACCTTACAATGTGGCAGCAGTGGTAGCAAACCTCATCCAAAGGACGATGGAGCCACAGACTGCCACAAACATTCATTCCTGGATAGACAGGCGATTTCGACCTAACCGAAATACTGAATGACCAGGGATGCTTTAGAAAGTATCTGTTCCAAAATAATCATGTCGTTAGACACTGTCTCATCGATATTTATGCGGTAAGATTGAACATGCAAGCTGCATCAACTATTCGGAAGAGTATGTGACAAAAATGTCTCAACATTCCCTACTCGAATGTCAATGCATCCAGGTGATAGAGCAAAAATTTAAATAAAACATTTTAGCTTAGATTTTTGATAGATCCAGGGCGCTTTGCCCATAGCTGATATTTAACTACAGGAGTTTTTCGTTTGCCTTCACAAAGGACTAACATAACAATCTTACTGTGACCTCTCCGCCATGCCGAGGGATCATTAAAATTCTACGAGAAAGGAAAGGTCTTTATGGATCCAATGTAGCTATATCGCAGCAGTAGTTCTCATTGAAGTTCCACAACCGCTTGGAGGCGATTTAAAACTCTCTATATTTGACCGCATTTATCAAGGCGCCCACAAAAATAGAGATTAGTAATGTAGAAACTGAAGACTGATTTCCATAAAATAAATCATATTTATTATTAGCCAACATTCTTAAAGGAAGATTTTAAATTTCTTAACGATTTACTTGTTTCGATCCTATCGATCGTATCCAGCATATGCAAATACTTTACCAACCAAAACAAAATAATTAACTATATAAACAACAACATTAAACAAACCTTGAAATACCGATAAAACAATAACAGCACAAAAAAAAGAAAACTTACAAGCAATGGAAATGAACATACAAAACACCAAACTTTACCCACCAACGCCCTCTCTCCCACATTCCTCATTATTATACTACCGCTTTTAATTATATTGAATTATTTGCTACACAAAAACAACAAATTGTTTACAACAAAAAACGATCTAACCAAAATAATACATACATACAAATTGAAACTGTCAAAATGTTTGCAAATATCAGCAAAAAACTACAATCAAAACTGCGGCGCTACTGCGAGCCAACCAACCGATCTCAGCTTACTTGTATGTATGTGTGCGTGTAAGCACGTACGTGTGTTGGTATTCTTGTAATATGCGTGTACATTTTGTGCTATAGGTATGCATGTGTGTGTGTATGGTGTAATGGATGGTGATGTCCTTGAAAAGATGAGTATCTCACTAAATTTATGTAAGTAATGCTATTTTTTGAATTTTTAAGAATTTGGACGTTTTTGTTGCAATTTTTGATTTTCGATGAAATTACGTTATGAGATTTCATTACTTCTATTAAGCATAGCGCGTACCTTTTTTTTAGCTAATCTCCGTGGAAAAGCTGCTGATAATGGCTCGGTACTTAAAAGTACTTAAAGTACGCCTATGCTTAATTGCTTTCAGGTGGGAATAATTGTGAAATAAATATGCGGCATCAATAAGTGATTAAAATGCAAAAAGAGAGTATAGAGTGCATATGCTAATGATAATTGAGAGACTAAGCTACGCAAACGTAGAAAAATATTTTTTGATTAATTAGAGAGTAGTTAGTATTGATTAGTTATTTATTGAAAATTTTCAAAATAGTTAAGTATGAAGAGCTTAAAATGTTTCAGTTTATTCAAAAAATTGTTTTATTAGCTATTGTGGTGCTTTTCTAATTTATTTTTATTTCGGCCTTTTTTTGGTTATGTGTCTAAACAAAATTCCATAAAAATATATATGTTTTGTACATTATCATTTGAGTCATAACTTTATTAAAAAATAAAAATATGTCTTTTGCTTTCGCTTACATTACTATTAGTCTTTTTTTTTGTAATTTGAATATTTTTTCATTGTAAAATATATGTACAGTTGTGTTCATGAAAATAGTAGTGCAAAAGCTTCCTAAATTTAAAGGTGTTTTCTAACATATACTGATATGGCTAGACACTTCAACTTAAAAAAGGAAAAAATCCCGTTATTTTTGCTTCCGCTGTCTTTTTATGACACATATTTGTTTTTCTACAATAAAATAAGCTGTTCATTAAAATAATAGTGCTTGTCATTATGGTTCGATAATACAATAAGTAAGTGTATTTAAGGACTTAAAGAATTTTCTGATGAAAGTTTTTTAAAATCTCAGTGCTCTTTCCTTTTAGCGGGTAAAAAATTATAAAAAATTATTTAATATTATTCCATTTATACTTCCAACATTTTTAAACATGGTAGTCAGAGTATTCTAGTATGGCCTTGTTTTTCGTACCATGATGTCGGTCCTTTATGTTGGTTATATGATTGTTTGTGATAATACCATTTGCCTGCTGGAAAATGCCTATGTACAAAGAAGAGACGTATGAGCACATTTGCCAAGAAGGAGTCTGCTTCAGAAAGGAGGTCCCGGCCAGCGCAAAGCTTTAGCAAAAGCAAATACGAGATGAGTTCCAAAATAAATAGGCCTTTTTGAATCTAGCGCCTCCTGGTGGCGCCCCCTATATGTCGACTGGTGCGTTAGAATCTGCTATCTTTATCGATTGTCCAGTAAGTGAACTTCATGACATTTCATAGATTGTAAGTAAAGTTATTGCGTTTTAAGTGTCAATATGTTTGCGTTATCGAAATCGAACAAAGACCCGACATTAAAATTTGTTTTAAAATTGGTGAAGTTTTTACCGAAAGGTTTCAAATGATGAAATAAGTTTATGGCGATGTTTCCTATGCCGTAGCAGAGTGGTTTCATCAAATCATCATTGAAATTTATGGAAATGGAATTGAACATCTCCAAAACTTCGATTTATCACATTTTGACCGAACATTTGGGTTTACGAAAGTGTGTGTACGGTTTGTTCCGCATAAATTGACTAAAGACCAAAAATTGCTCAGAATCCAACATTCGAAGGACGATTATTGTGACCGATTAATTGACCAAAAATCACATTTTAACCATTAACCACTCACCATATTCACCTGATATGGCACCGCGAAACTTCTTCCTCTTCGAAAAAATGCATTTGCCTATAAAATGAAAGCGTTATGCAGACGTAGAGGCCATTCAAAAGGCTTGCACGGGCATACTGGCGGCCTTCCCGGCCAACGAGCTAAAACACTCGTTCGACATGCTTTTGGACCGTGCAAAAAGCTGTATTGAAGCAGAAGGAGACTATTTTGAATAAAATAAATTGATTTTGGCGAAAAAAACCATTTGTTCTCTTTTTTTTTAAGTCCTGTTTACTTTGGAACACACCTTGTATGTGAGTTAGAATGCAAGGTTTCCTAGTTGTCAATGATACGTGGGCTCAAATTAAACCTCAACAAAATAGTCACCTCTATTTATGTGAACATACTTTTTTTGAAGTTTTGTTTAGGAAATCTATATATAGTGTACAAGGTCTGTCGCAAAAGAAACTGGACTGTTAAAAAAACAACAAAAAATTAATATTTTTCAAAAGTTATATTTTTTTATTCAAAGTAGTTTCCTTGTGCTTCGATACAGCGTTTAGCCCGGTCAATTAGCATTTCAAATGAGTGTTTAAGGCCATTTTTCGGAATGCTCTTGAGAATATCGGTCGTCGGCTTTTGGATAGCTGAAATGATGTCCTGAAACCAGTGTCCTTTCATGGGCAAATGAAGTTTTCCAACTAGGTAAAAATCACAGGGTGCCAGATCAGGTGCGTAGGGTGAGTGATTAATGGTTAATATGGAGTTTTTTGTCAAAAAATCAGTGACAAGGGTCGACCGATGACACGGCGCATTATCGTGCAACAGGCGCCAGGACCTTGCCTCACGGTATTGTGGTCGAGCACGACGAATGCGTGAAAAAGACGCTTCATAACACCAAGGTAAAACACAGCAATAATCGTTTGGCCAGGTGGGACGAACTCTCGGTGTACAATACCCTCGGAATCGTAAACACAAATCAGCATTGTCTTTATTTTTGACTTCTGAAGACGACCGACTTCTGATCGTCACAGAGGTCCTCACGACCTTCTTGGAATCGCTTAAACCACTCATGCACATTACTACTGGATAGGCACTGATCACCATAAACTTTTTTCATCATTTGAAATGTTTCAGTAAACGTTTTCCCAAGTTTAAAACAAAATTTAATATTTGCTCTTTGTTCAAAATGCATTTTACGACCGATGACCAAAAGCTGCTGTCATTTTTTGATCGATAACATCGATAGTAGTTATCCAATTGTCTTAAAATTTTTACGAAATGTCAACAAGAGATCAAGCTTTTTATTTCATATACCCACCAATAGGTGGCGCCACCAGAAACAGTTATATTTAAAAAGTTCTGTTTCTTTTGCCACAGACCTTGTATGTACTAGTGGATCCGCCACGCGTTGCTGTGGTTTACCTTTTATGCTGTTATTCAAGTAATAAACTATTCAATACAGTGAAAATTTCATTTACGGATAAAGGCGAAAATGTTTTTGTTAGTATAAGAATCCAGGTGATTGTACTTGAGGTTTAATTTTGATATGTTCACACTAATAAATGTCAATGGAAAATTTAAATGCTATTAAGACTTCTATTACTAACTCAAGAGTTCAAGTTATGGAGGACTTCGAGTTATAGAAGTTTGAGTTATGGAAGTTCAACTGCATTCTATTTTTTTTTTTTGGTGATTGTGAATAGATGCGTTTGTTTAGAAATATATACAGTGAAATCTCCTGACAAAAGAGCCTTTCTGTCCAGTTATTAGAGTTATCGCTTAATAGATTGTACTTAATAAATATGAACAAATTCTGGGAACGGTCATTATGTTAATAGAGATGTCCGCTTAAAAGAGCGTCTATTTAATACAGTTTTCACTGTATTTCCTATTTATGAATTGTTTTGACTATCCTCTCTTCTAAGTTGTCTCAAACTGGACACAGTATGCTAAATTTTGCTAAAAATGGTGCTGTAGGTTAGGAGTCCATCGTAATTTCGTAAGGAATAATAAAACTTTGTACATACATACGTAGAAATTACTAAAACTTACTTTTAAATGTTTTTGAGTTAATAATTTGTATTTTTAGCTGATTTTGTTTTTGGTTTTATAGTTAGAATACACCAGCACTACTATTTTAATGAACACAGCTGCACATGCAAAGTTCTAGGAAGAAACAATTTAAACGGGTCTTTTTTTAATTTACCAAAGTAATTAGCGAAATAGATAGATAATATTTTTTTATCTAAATAAAAAAACAAATTTTAAACAAAATTGTAAAAAAATATATTTTTATCTTGTATAAATTTTCCATGTCATTTACTCGTCACACCTAATTATATACAAACATATAACTAATAATTCCTGTTTCGAGAACACACTCAATCTGGCAGCAATTGCTGGGTTAAAAATACTGTTAATTAAAATTTGCTGAAATAGTTACGCTGTTAGTATAAATTTAAAAATGTTCAGTTAAATTTTTTAATGCAGTGATAGTGTGATTAGAAAGTAAATAATGTTTTGAAGGGTATAAGTGTATTAGAAATAGTTTGATAAGAGATCGCATGCATTATAAAGCATTTTGTAGAAGTACGGTAAACAGTATATCGTCACCTAAAATACAAAATAACTTAACATCACTTTTAATAAGTTTACAAGCGAAGGAAAAACGATATAATAGAAACGACTCTTATTCCAACAGTTTGAGTTTTAGTTATAAAATGGTTGTATATTGGTTACAAAATGGTTATATATTGGTTATCTCACACTTATATTGAAACAAAATTTGACTTTTAGTTATAAAATGGTTATATATTGGTTACAAAATGGTTATACATTGGTTATCTCCCGCTCATATTGAAGCAAAATTTGAGTTTACGTTATAAAATGGTTATGCATTGGTTATCTCCCGCTCATATTGAAGCAAAATTTGAGTTTTAGTTATAAAATGGTTATTTACTGGTTACAAAATGGTTATACATTGGTTATCTCCCGCTCATATTGAAGCAAAATTTGAGTTTTCGTTATAAAATGGTTATATATTAGTTATCATACCTGACAGTGATTTTCGATTTTTTTTTTGAAGATGCGCTATTTTGCATTTTAGGTGACGATATGCAGTAGACAAAATTGTTCAATGCAAATATGGTATAGTAAATAAGATTATAGGTAAAATTTTCAAGGCAAAACATGCTTAAAATACTAATATACAGCTGAAAGAGATTTATTTAAAAAATACATGAAAAACTTATTTATTTAAGAAAATACACAGTTTGAACCATTAAAAAATTCATTTGATGATAAAAGCTTTGCTACCAACTTAGCAAACGCCTGTTAGTATTCAGCTAGTAAAACAGAACAAAATTTTGTACAGAATTTATTACCTTCTCGCCGGAATCGCTGGGCAAATAAAATACCAACACCGTTAAAAATGTCAATGCAACACACGGCACAATTAAATTAACGGTATAAAATAGTGTTTTGCGACGCATGGTGAGCTTAAATGTAATATCTGTGGAATAAAAATATTTCAGAGAATTGAGATTATACTTATATATTCCATATTTTGTAAACAAAAGAATAATATATAAAAACAATATTCAAAATTGTAAAATTTTCAAATAAAATTTAATAAAGACAAGCTAAATGCTTTGGCTGGAGTCGAAAAACAAACATTTATATAATTATTGTCTTCATTTTACCAGAAAACGGTTCCAATGTGTCTGGATAGTATTCCTCATTCTTCGTTGCAGGAACTTCAAGTATGTCCCATTCGACTGATAAATAAAATTCACTTAAATCAATTCCAATTTGCACTAGATTACTGCCAGGAACCTATGTATGAGTCAAAGATCAAAGCAAAGGAATAGAAATTTAAACAAACAATTATGGAAGAATTAAAAATAATAATAACAACAAAGAAAAAAAATGTCAGCTCCAACTGATATTCAAATACGGCGTCAAAGAACTGATAAGGAGCATGCATCAGTTTCTTTGTAGAATATGGTCGGACTTAAGCATGCCCGACTATTGAAATTTAATTGTGCTCTGTCTAAAGGGAGACCCCGATAATCTACGCCAACCATCGTGAGATAGGCATCCTCAACAACGCATATAATAAGGTTCTATGAGCGTAATGTGTATAAGATTAAAGACCATAGTCATCAAACTGATTGGACCTTATCTGTGTGGCTTCAAGCCTGGAAAATCAGCAACTGACCAGACATTCACCACATGCCGATTTTAAAGCTGCTTTTGAACGCACGAAGAGGAACTGCCCATTTGCAGCTATGTCTGAATATGATATCCACGAAAAACTAATACGGCTGTGTAAACTTACTTTGAGCAATACCAAAAGTTCTGTCAAGATCAGGAAGGACCTCTCCGAGCCGTTCAATACCAAACGAGGTTTCAGACAAGGCGACTCTTTATTGTGCGACTTCTTTAGTCTACTGCTGGACAAAATAATTCGAGCTGCAGAGCTTAAGCGTGCAGGTACAACCTTCTATAAAAGTGTTCAGGTGCCGAGATACGCCGATGATATTGATATCATTGGTCTCAACATCCGTGCCGTAAGTTCTGCTTTCTCCAGACTGGATAAGGAAGCGAAGATTGTAGTGATCGAGGACAAGATGAAATATCTCCTGTCATCAAACAAACAGTCGTCGCACTCGCGACTTGCTTCCCACGTCACTGTTGACAGTCATAACTTCGAAGTCGCATATAATTTCGTCTATCTTGGAACCAGTATTAACAGCAACCAGAATGTCAACCTCGAAATCAGACAAGAAATTACTTTTGCCAACAGGGGCTACTTCAGTCTGAGTAGGCATTCGAAAAGTAAAGTCCTCCTTCGACTAGTCCCTATATTCGCTGAACAAAAACTTATTGGATGTCCATTGACATATTGCGTCCAAGAACTGGATCAATGGACCTCGCGTGCGCTTATTATGCGCTGATCGACGATCAGCTCCTATACAACTGCAGCCTGTTGGCCTAGAGTATAACGCAGGAGATCTTCTATACTATACTATAGTAGGAGTTCTCACTGAATCTTGCTAAGAATATTGTTGAACGCAAGTTGCTACAACTGTATGGAAGAGGGTGTGGCGGAAACATCAAGGCACTCTCTACTCCATTATCCGCCCTTTGCAGGGCTGATGATGAAACATCTCGGCACTCTTACCATCGGCGAACCAGAAGACATAGCCGAAACGAACATTAGCCATCTTAACAAATTTGTGATAGGCTCAAGGCACTTTGCCGATTTGTAAAGGTCTTATATTCTATTATCTATGATCTATTATGTAAAATATTGGGTCGATGTTCTAAGCTATCCATGTGAGATCCCAGTTAAGAACGACTTTTAGCCTAACCTTACCTACAAAAGAAAAAGAAAGTGTGATAACTGTCTGTCACAATAAAGTTAAATGCTGAAAATATACTTCTAGAAAATATTTCAAGAATATAGGCTTGCGCTATTTGTAGTAAATGATTAACTTGAGTCTTAAATTGCACACAATGAAACACCGTGTCCGAAGATTCAAGAATGCTCTCTCTTACCCAAATGTGGACTTAGCCATTATATTATAAGTATCTTCAACATATTTTTTTCGATTTATATGAAATTATTTATGCATTTCTTGCTGGTTTGAAACTTTTTTCCCATTTCCATCGTATTGCTCAGGAATTCATATTCCCCATTGGAGTAGCACCTCGTCAGTTTAGAGATCAAAATTTATAACCAAGCCGAAGTAATGAAGAGAAAACCCAATCAAGCAAAGTTAAACTGGAACCTGTGGTCCAAGCAAATCAAACAAAAACTCCAACGAAGCAAGCTCGCCGCCATTTTATTTATTGCGCACATACATAACATACTTGAACATGTGTAACCTTAACCAATCTTACCAGCACTTGTGTGATTGTGGCGCATAAATTGCAAATTGCGGTGCGAGTATGGCTCTGTGGCTAAAAGTTGAAGTGAAGTGAGCAAATACAAATGTATCTACAATTGTTTGTATGCATTTAGAAAACATAGAAACTAATAAAAATCATGTAAGGAAGTGCTAATTTCGGGTGCAGCCGAACATTTTATACTCTTGCAACTTGCAAAAATCAAAGCCAAGGAAATGCATTTAGGAGTAAAACCAACCATATAAAGTAAAAACAACCGGATGTTCGAAAATCCTGATATTAGTTATATGGGGGCTAGACCAAGTTTTTGCTCAAATTTAACAAATTTTGGCACAAAGATACACTGTTTTGTATAAAAACGCTCTCTTATTTCCACTGAGATAACTCACATATTGACCAATATATGCGGTACTCGCGGAAATTCGATTATCTTTATATTAGATATACTTGTATGGGGACTAAGGGAGTATTGGACTACACATTGACCGACATTTTCAATCAAAAACAGCTATAGGCACCGGGTTCTAAATATTCGGTACCTAAGGGCTTGAAAAGTTTTTATGGATTTAAACAACTTTTGGTCATAAGCAGGCACACCCTAAACACATTATTCGTGCAAAGTTTTATACCGCTGGAAAGTAAACGAATCAAGTGGAATTCAAAATTGTGCTTAATTGTGCAGTAAGCGTGGTTATGTCCGATTTCGCTCATTTTCGCAACGTGACATATATATGAAAAAAATACCATACACCAAATTTTGTCGAAATCGGTCAGTCGGGTCCTCAGATATGGGATATCACCAAAAAGTAAGCGGTGCCACGCCCATCGTACACTTTTCACCCCGGTCCCTATAAAGCCTTGTCATACCATCCCAGCGGCACATTTTTTGCGTCTCTGGCACATTTAATTATTGATTTATCGCGCTTTAAGTAGTTTTGAACAGTACCGTTATATGTGGAGTGAACGGGGTTTTCATCCGATTTCGTCAATTTTCACTCTAAAATAATACTCTGTAGCAATTGGTTGCAAGAGTATAAAAATAAAACACTAAAAGTAAGAGCAGCAAAAGTTAAATCATAATAAAAAATACAACTGAAAACATAAAAGTTACTTCGTAACTGTGTGGCTTGCAGCAGCTTTCCATTGCTCTCCCCCCTTGCCAATGCCAAGCTTGCACTCACCTGATCCAAATGCTTCAAATCCACTTGTGCACCGTTGTATGTCCATGAACCGAATTTCATGAAGCAAATTTGTTCATCGTAAGGAAAATATTCGACATTCATTTCGCAGGAGGACTTGTAGATAGCTGGCGGCTCCCAGAAGACCTCGCCGGTGTATTTTAATGTTGCCTTTGTCATGAGTGTTACCTGTGGATTACATATATGCGCAGGCATATGTAGACATATACATATATTACATAAGCATGTACTATATATGTGTTTGTGAATATGAATATATGTAAACAAAAATCAACACCACTTTCTAAATACTTTTTTTTTATTTTTTATTGTACATATTTTGTATATTATTTTGAAAATTTGTTCGCCTTATAATTCATATGAAAAACAAGAAAAAACGTCAACTTCGGCTGCACCGAAGCTAATATACCTTTCACAGGTGCATTTAATTTAGATCTGAACAATTTTTTCGGAGATTATATTATTACCTTAAGCAGTAATCCATGTCAAATTTCGTGAAGATACCATGTCAAATGCAAAAGTTTTCCATACAAGCCCTAGATTCCGATCGTTCGGTTTGTATGACAGCTATACGCTATAGTGAGCCCATCTGAACAATTTCTTCCGATATTACATTATTTCTATGAACAATAACTCATATCAAATTTCGTGAAAATATATCGTCAAATGAGGAGGTTTCCCATGCAAGCATTTGATACCTATCATTCAGTTTGTAGAGCAGCTATATGCTATAGTTAACCGATCTGAACAATTTCTTCGGAGATTACATAGTTGCCTTAGAAAATAATATATACCGAATTTCGTGAAGAAACATTGTCAAATGTGAAAGTTTTCCATACAAGAACTTGATTCCGATCGTTCAGTTTATATGGCAGCTATATGTTATAGTGGTCCGATATCGGCAGTTCCGACATATGAGTAGCTTCTTGAAGAAAAAATGACGATTACAAAATTTCAAAACGATATCTTAAAAACTGAGGGACTTGTTCGTATATATACAGACGGACAGACAGACAGACGGACGGACAGGTAGACAGATGGACAGACAGACAGACGGACATGGCTTAATCGACTCAGCTCAACATACTGATCATTTATATATATACTTTATAGAGTCTCCGGCGTTTCCTTCTGGGTGTTACAAACTTCGTGACAAACTTAATATACCCTATTCAGGGTATAATTATATTTTATTTATGTATATATGTGTATGTATTCACTTTTATATATATTTATTATTTACTCACTTCGTAGTTGCCATCCCAATTGTTGTACAACACTATATCCGGCACCCAAATATGTTCCGATGGCACATAAAGTTGTTCAACACCACCGTATTCCTCAGGGTCCCATCGCAATTTATAATCGAACCAACGCTGTAAATTTTAGTTTTTATTAAAACAGGTTAATACCACACTTTTTATTGAAATTTTAACTTATTTTTAAAAATTATCATGGAGGATAGAGTCATGTGTAGAAGTTCACGCAAGTGAAGAAAGTTCTCTGAGTGCCATTCAAGCATCTCACGACTTCCGGTCTGAGACCAAGTATCCTCTGGGTAGCCAAAGCCAGATCCACTGGGTTTGGGACCCTCCATGTAAACAACACCCCCAATTAAAACTAACCAAGAGCCTCGGACCAGAGACCCCTCTTTTGATGGCGACCACGGCAAACGCATTAAGGATTACAATGTGAGGGCATACACCTGGAATGTACGGTCTTAATTATCCTTAATTGAGAAAGTGCCGCTGCCCTGCTGGTTGATGTCGTCGTTTAAATAAAGATTGACATCACCGCCGTCCAAGAAGTGTGATGGACGAGACAAGGACTGAAACGAGTCGGTTCTTGTGAAATTTACTAAAGTGGACATATAAAGGAGTGCGAATCCAGTATGGGATTCTTCCAACGACGGAAGAGAAGGGCGGTGTGACCAAAGATACCTTCTATGAGCGCGTGGAGCGCACCTATGAGAGCTGCCTCTGCCACAATGTCAAAATCATCCCGGAATAAGGTTATCTGTAATACTAGATTCTACACGCGCCCGTCTCTGTGCAGCATAAAACCCACGTCAACAAACACAAGGAAGGTTCGACGTCGAGAAGCTGCAATCACAACAGACAGCCGATCGGTTTTGTACTCGACTTGCACTCCTGCTCTCTGAGAGCACCTATCAGCAATTCGGTATGAGGGAACTGTGGGACGGCATCTCAAGCTCCTTACGTACAGCTGCAAATGAAACCATTGGTTATCGGATAAGGCAAAAGAACGGCTGGTACGACGAGGAGTGCCATGTCGCAGCGGAGAGAAAACAGGCTGCCTACCTCGTTACAATCGACCACAACACGCGCGGGATGGGATAGATACCGAGAGCTGCAGACAAAAAAAAAGACAGAGTCCGAAATGCGTGAGTATGAAGAGCTTGACAAGCTGGCCGACAGGGGTAATGCTCGAAAATCCTACGAAAACATGCGGAGGCTAACAGAAGGTTTCAAAACGGGAGCATACTTTTGTAGAACCCCCAAAGGTGATCTAGTCACCGATGACCAGAGTATACTTAAATTATGGAGGGAACAAGTCTCCAGCCTGCTGAATGGCAGTGAACGCACAACGCCAGGAGAAGGCGAACCCGATTCCCCAATCGATGACGATGGAGCAGACGTTCCATTGCCCGACCATGAAGAAGTTTGAATAGCAATTACCCGCCTGAAGAACAACAAAGCGTGGGGGCCGATGGATTGCCGGCCGAGGTATTCAAACACGGCGGCGAAGAACTGATAAGGAGCATGCATCAGCTTCTTTGTAGAATATGGTCGGTGTGCTCTGCCAATCCACAAAAAAGGGGTCCCCACAATTTGCGCCAACTTCTGTGGGCTAAGCCTCCTCAACATCGCATATAAGGTTCTATCGAGCGTACTGTGTGAAAGATTAAAGCCCACTGCCAAAAAAATGATTGGACCGTATGAGTGTGGTTTTAGACCTGGAAAATCAACAACTGATGCGCCAAGTCTTGAAAAAGATCCGTGAAAAGAGAATCGACACTCACCGCCTCTTCGTCGATTTCAAAGCTGCTTTTGACAGCACGAAAAGGAGCTTCCTTTATGCCGCGATATCTGAATTTGGTATCCCCGCAAAACTAATACGGCTGTAAAACCTCCGTGAGAATCGGGAAGAACCTCTCCGAGCCGTTTGATACCAAACAAGGTTTCAGACAAGGTGACTCCCCTTCATGTGACTTCTTCAACAAATATCTACTCTTGGGTAAAATAATTCGAGTTGCAACGCAGAATACCTCTTGCCAACAGGTGCTACTTCGGACTGAGTGTTCAATTGAGAAGTAAAGTCCTCTCTCGACGAACAAAAACCAAACTCTATAAGTCACTCATAATTCCCGTCCTGCTATATGGTGCAGAGGCTTGGACGATGACAACATCTGATGAGTCGACGTTGCGAGTTTTCGAGAGAAAAGTTTCTGCGGAAGATTTATGGTCCTTTGCGCGTTGGCCACGGCGAATATCGCAAGCGATGGAACGATGAACTAAATGAGATATACGACGACATTGACATAAAATTAAAAGACAGCGGTTACGCTGGCTAGGTCATGTCGTCCGAATGGATGAAAGCACTGACTCTGAAAGTATTCGACGCAATACACGCCGGGGAAAGAAGAGTAAGAGGAAAACCTCCACCCCGTTGGAAAGACCAGGTGGAGAAGGCTGTGCTTGAAATCTCCAATTGGTGCCATATTGCAAAAAGAAGAACTGGCGTGCCGTTGGTAACTCGGCTATAACCGCGTAAGCGGTTTCTACGCCAGTAAAGAAGATTATCATCTACGGTTACGTTTGAGAACCTCGATTTACCCATCAAATTTGTTTTTACATCTTTTTAAAGCTTTTTTACGAGACTTAAGAAGGCGAGGCATCGCCCAGCGCACGCTTTCCAATAATTTTATACAGCTATCGGTATCTATAAGCCGTTAAGAATTCTTATTATCTCATCATACTCAATTTTACAATAATAAGATGATGATATTGCAGTATTTTTACTGCATGCTTATAAACCCGATGAAGATTTTGTATGTAAATAATAAATTCGTTTGGTTTGGCCTCTGATAACAGAAAAATTTATATAAAGTTTTGAAAGTCAAGAGTTGAGGCCCAAATAAACCAAGCGCCATTTTACATGTTCTGTATCAGTGTATTCAAAAAATAACGGTAATTTTAAAATGTAAATTTCGCGGGCTTGAAGGGTCCAATTGACAAAAGTACGACAAAATTTTCAGCTGTATTCATTGATTACTGTGTCTGTAGCAGCCGCTAGATTTAGACGTGTTTTATGAGCTTGGTGACTTTCGTTTGTTAAAAGAAATGGTTCAAAGAATTTCTTCGCGAATTTTTGGCCAAAAATAATTACTGTAACGATGACCCAGCCTTCATATTCTCCAGACACGTTGAAAGAGCTAAAAGCTATACTAAAGATAGAGTTTGAGAAGGCTTTCAACGATTGGAATGAGTGCGGGCATAAGTGCAAAATATCGAATGGCGACTATTTTCAAGGCGTCAACATTAATGTAGACAAATGAATAAATATTTTTTCAAAACAGAAAAGTCCCGTTATTTTTTAACACACCTCGTATGTAGATTATTTATCGAAAAAAAATGTTATTTACTTGCAATAATATGTATTTTTTCGCCGAATTTGATGATCCACTCACCTGCTTCACCCACAAATTGGTGGTCATAACTTGATTTCGCAAATTCACTTCAATGAGCTGAGACAACTTTAAGCCTAACCATACTGTCAATGTCTCAGTATTATTGACAACAGGGCGTATGAGTCTGTTGTAGTTACTCAATAAATCATCATAAAGACGTTTGGTGTCTGGATTAGCCTCGAAACTGATAGGAGCTAAAAGTTAAGTGTTTTTCTTTTGAATTACTTTAATTTCAAAATAAAATAAAATAAATGCAAAACTAATTAGGAAGAAAAGTACAGCTTAGAACTACGATGTAAAAACTCGGCTCTGTAGTATATGAAATAAACACGTTTAAAAACTTAAAAGCGTCTCCCGCTAAGAACACATCTGATAAGCACGTCAGCTGAGCACGTGCCAAATGTAAACAAAGAAATGAGTAATAAGTAAACAGTTAACAAAAAATCTTCCCAAACAAACTCAAACTACAGTGTAAATTTATTGCATCCACCCGCATAAAATAACCCAAAACAAAGTAAATCGACGCATGCGCACGAGCTTATGTCATACTGACAGCTGTCAACAGTATAAACCACCCCTTGCTGTCGAATCGCAAAAAAGTATACAGAATATAAATGCATAGAATGCTTCCACACCCCAAAATAATAAGTAAACTAATTAATTTTCGTTGATATTTTTCTTTTTGCCACTCACGCGTTGCACTACTGTAGGGAAAGAGGAGTAAAAAATGCACAAAAACTACTTTTAACATCTTCGCGAGTGCCAACGTTATCTAATTTATTATTTTACACATGTAAATTGTATAAAATTGTTTCACATATTTTTTTATCACTAAAATTATTGCTAACGACGAACGTGGTTCGAGCGTTTAGGATGCGCTCATTTGCAGGACTAAAGTTTTATGCGTATGCCGAGCTATACGGAAGCTGTATCGGCATCTAGATGACATTTGAAGTAAGGGAAATTTCCCTTAAAACAGAATGAGTGGTTTGAAAGCAATATTAACGGGTTTTTATTTTGAACTTTTACACAAATTTTGAATTTGCTAAAAATTAAGAATAATTAACATGTTTAAATATGTATTTACCTTTTTGAAAGTTTGAAAAAATCTACTAAAAAATAGATTTTTTTCTTTCAGATTTGTATCTCAAAGACCTGTATAAAATTTCATGAAGATCGGTTGAGTAGCTCTCGAGAAATCTTGCCACAAAAACACAATTTCGGGAAAAACGCGTTTAAAGACGGCGCACTTAACTTAGCTAGCCTCTAGCGCACAAGTTCTCAAGGCTGTAACTTAGGACAATTTTCTAGAAGTGTTGTAGAATATAATAAGACAATAAAAAAAATTCGATTTTTTAAAACCCGTAAACCCATGTAATATATATAAGTTCATAACGTCATGAACGAAAAAATTAAAATGTTCAAATGTGGCTGTAGACCTGTGAAGTAAAATCTACTATTAACCAGATATTCACCATGCTCCGAGTCTTGGAAAAGACTCGTGAAAAGAAGATCAACAAACACCACCTCTTCATCGATTTTAATGCTGCTTGCGTTAGCACGAAAAGGAGCTGATTCTACATCACTATATCTGAATTTGCAAAACTAACTAACAAAGCGGACTCTCTATCGTGTGAGTGTAAGCTGTCGTAAGTCGTACGTCGAAGATATTGATACGATTGGCCTCAACAGCCGCCGTTAGTTCTTGTTTTCCCAGATTGGGTAAGGAAGCGAAGCGTATGGGTCTGGTTGTAAACAAGGACTCCTCCTGTCATCAAACAAACAGTCATCGCATTCGCAACTTAGCTCGCACGTCACTGTTGACAGTCATAAATTTGAAGTCGTAAATAGTTTCGTCTATTTTGGAACCAGTATTAACACCAACAACACTATCACAATGAAATAAGAGGGTAGATTTCTCTTCTCCTTTACTGGCGTAGACACCGTTTACGCGATTATAGTCAAGTTAACAACAGCACCAGGTCCTTCTCCACGTGGTCTTTCCAACGGAGGTGAGACCTTTCTCTTCCGCTGCTTCCAACCACGGGTATTGCGTCGAATACTTTCGGAGCTGGAGTGTTTTCGTCCATACGTACGACATGACCTAGCCAACGCAGCCGCCGTCTCTTAGTTCGCTGAACTATGTCAATGTCGTCGTATATCTCGTACAGCTCATCGTTCCATCGAATTCGAAACTCGCCGTGGCCAATCATCCTCAAAACTACTCTCTCAAACAATCCTAACGCCGACTCAACAGTTGTTGCCATCGTCAATGACTACGCACCATATAATAGGGATGGGAAGGATGAGTGACTTAGAGAGTTTGGTCTTTGTTCGTCGAGAGAGAACTTTACTTCTCAATTGCCTACTCAGTCCAAAGTAGCACCTGTTGGCAAGAGATATTCTGGATGGATTTCGAGATTGTTGTTGCTGTTAATACTGATTCCAAGATTGAAGAAATTATCAAAAACTTCGAAGTTATGACTGTCAACAGTGACGTGGGAACCTATATGCCTTATTCGATGAAATAAAACGTCGATTAATAATGACGCCCACATCGCATGTTATGGTATTGTCAAACTACTTGAAGTGCGATAACTCTTTGAGGAATAACTCTAGAAACCAGCAAATACTTTGATAAAGCTTGTGACTGTGGATATCATCTTATGTCATCCATATATGTATATTGTCGATTCCGCAACAATCAGGTCAACGGAAATGGATTAATACCTCACAAATGCCCTCCATATGCGTTGAGTTAAAACTTTTAAGGGAATAATTTTTGGTACTACAATAACATCAACCACTTTAAAGCGCTTTGTCCACAAAATCTAATTGAAGTACCAACTGAAACGCTAAGTCAGAGAAGAAGTGCGGGAAGAGTGTGGAAACAAGGATTCCAGTACGAAGAATTCTATTATATCAAATGTTTCACATCACATAGTTCATTCCTCATTCCTTCTTTTGTATTAGGTTACGGACGGAAGATACCCATCAACATACATCACGCAACGCAGATTCCTTACTTAACTTATCCAACATTTCCCCACTTGTGGAACATTAGCTCGATCTTCTGTGTTTGTTAACCAAATACAGCAACGCTGAGCGTTAAGCATTTTATAAACTACCCTTTCCTATTACGTGACCCCCTCAAAGTTGAAAGTCACATTGTTGCTTGGCGACCATTGACAGCGTTTCGGCCAAACAAAAACAGATTTGTCTATATTTTCAGGAAGTATGGTTTTTTGTGTTTTATTTACATTAATGTGCGTTGTTTGATTTGCCACACGATAATGGCAATAAACTTTAATTACAATTATCCACAAGTTGCGCGTGAAGCCGGTTTTAAGCTGCGGCAATACAAAGATGGACCCATCGACTGGCGTATTTTAGGTAAGCAAATTAAACCATAATTAAAAACGCTATCCAAACAACATTTTGCCTACGTAGGATCCATCGAAATTGAGCGTCTACTGCAGGATCAACGAATCGAGCAGGTAGACTCATTGCTGTCGCATCTCTCCGAAGCGCCTTTGGCCACAATATTGGATACAAATATATTAGATAGTGGCATAGCCAAGTATTTCGTAGTCTCACAGTTTGCCATACAATACCTGCTCTTCTGTCGCAAGTTTCTCGATGAAACTATACGTGAGTTGCGCGAGGCGCACGCCGAATCGCAAATGGATGTTGCCAAATTGCGAAAATCCCTTACCGAAGCGAATAATGAGATCTTACAGCTACACAAGAAGATCACACAAATCGAGGCTATACACGAGGTGGTATATCCATGTCATCTCTGCACTAAGAGCTTCATCAGCAACGACGCGTTGAATATACACATCAGTCGTCGTCATGGCATGCGGACCACAAACAATGTGGCAGTTCTGGGAAGGACCAATAACAGTAACGACGCTGGAATCTCTGAACGTCATACTGAAACTTCTACCGGCACCAAAGAGCGCGAGCACAATGATTTACAGTTGATTAATGCCATCAAATTGGAGCTGGAAATTAAGCAGCTTAAAGAGCGCCTTAACAATGCGGAACGCGATATACGTGAACGCAATATGACAACGTCAAACAGCAGCAGGCGCGGTACGCCACGTGAACCAACGAAAACTGTTAAAAGCATCGCCATACAGAGTGAATTGCTGGAGATTAAAGAACAAGATGACGGCGCAGATGCGACCTTAAATAGCGCCAGCACCGACAGCAGCGAGATGAGGGAACGCAAAGCACAGTTAAATAAGTTGCAGACGAAAATACAGGAATTTGAGGCGTGGCGCCAAATGCAGCAGACCAATAATGAGGAGTCCATTGCTGAAATTAATCGGAAGCTTGGCGAAATCGTGCACACATTGGAAGAGACGAAAACTGCGCCGACTATGACACCAGTGACTGCGACTGTCGAACCAAAAGTGGAGGAGGAACGCATAGATGCAGCCACCTTGTCAAGACATGGTTCCCCTTCGGTGGAAGATCTCGAGCGCTTGTTAACGCAGAAAGTGGTTGAAATCGGGCAAAAAAGCGCAGAAAAGCTGGAAGAGTTCGTACACAACATGGAGGCTAACTATAAGGAGAAACTAGACGAACTTGAACGCGAAATAAAGAAACGCAACGCTGCTGAACTTAGATTAGTGAGCGAAAAGAAAGCTTCCGTTGATGCAGCAGACGAAACGAAAGATGCAGAAACAAAAACTAGCACACGCGCTGCTTCCATTGTTGAAACGAATTTGCCGCCACGCGATATAACATATACAGCGTTTAATCCCACAGATAGTGATTCTAGTCTAAGTATTGAACCGAAGCCCGAAGCAGCGAAGCGTATGCCACGCATCAGACGAAGCATTAATGTGGTTTCGGAAGTCGTTGCACCAGACAGGGCTAAGCACACCGATGAAACGTATTTAATAATGGATGAAGAGATTAGGCCGGCGGCAACGGCAGTGAAGCCAAAACCAAGAGTGCGCAAAATCAGAAGTGTTGAAACAGCATTGCCGGATAAGAAGCATATGCAAGGCGAAGAATTGTGTTCGCTGAGCGCGGAGAGCAATAGAACGTTTGTTAAGCCAGAAAATGCGGATTTGGTATTAGATGATAAAGGTTTGAGTGTTTTACCAAGAATATTAATGTTGAAAATTAATTAATAATTTCTACATCTATGTACATATAATTAAAAACTTTACAGTCGAAAACGACAGCACGGATATCGCGGAGAGCTTGAGTAGTGAGAGTGAGGAAAGCAGCAGTAAAACGGAACTAACCCGGACACCTCAGAAACCGGCAAATGTCAAAGAAAAGAAAAAAGTAGAGGCTGCGAAAAACCCTAAGTACACCTATACCCAAAAACAAATAGTTTTACAATGTTCTTATCTAAAATTATTTGTATCTACATATTTTTTGTGCTTAGAGAACCGCCAAAACCGAAACTCTTCACACGAAACGATGCTCAGAGAATGGTAAATAAACGCTTAATTGCGGCCGGCTTGGAACCAAAAGCGCTTGCCATATCCACAGCTGCCATGAAGCGCATGAACTCGGAACTGGTTGAAAAACGGCAAAAATTAAAGCAGGTGTGTCACACAGCTGTGAATAGTATTATAACATCAGTATTATAACTTCGGTGCAACCAAAGCTAACGTTTTTCTTGTTTTAAATGCAAATTACTTGCAAATATTTCAATTTTGTTTTCTCTCCAATCACAGAAATATCCCAACTTTTATGTAACACGTAACAAAATCAAGAAGCTGGTGGATAAGCTGTGCTCTACAAAACTTCCCGCGCCCGTTAAAGATATGTTGATGCACACCAAGCCAATTAAACCGAAAACGACTTACAATGTAGCGCGACAGAAGCGCGATGACGTACAAGTTTCAACCGAATTAGAAAGCTTCGAAACACTTGAGCTGACGTCCACACCTATCCAAACTACACAGACTATGCGTGAAAAAGACGAATTCAAACAACGTTTAGAACGTATACTCGCCTCTCCAATGCGACAGCCGATTGACGACGATATGAATATCGCTAATCAACAGGTGGCGACTGCACAAATACATGCTGCTCCACCTGTACCATTAACGCGCAAACGTGTTATGTTTAATACACTTAGCCAAAACACTTAGTTAAAAAAACATTGATGGCAGTGGCGAGAGGATGTAACCATTGACTATTAAATAGACATATAAAACTCCAATATTATATGTATATACATACATATTTAAAAAATAATAAAATTCGTATATTTACATCATTATACCTAAACTATTACAGGAGTAATATTATATTAGTTGTGCTTGATTTTTGTATATTAAATCGGACACTAGTTGATAAGGTATTATGTGTTGCGAACCAGCAGTCAAATCGACCTCCTCATCATCAACGCCAACGACAACAGATGGAACTGAAAAAAATAAATTTATGTTACTAAACTCTTAAACTAGTTACTGCAGTCCGAAAATTACCATCCACATTAGCTTTAATGAATACGTGACTCATTAGATTCGGTCGCACTATGCGTTGTTCAGCTTCCGCACGCTGCATATTAGGCATATACTGCAACGCCACTTGCTGAAAGTACTGTTCGACGTTATCAGCGAATTCTTGTGCATACTTGAACTCTTCCGGTGAAAGCCGCTTTTCAGCAACTTCTCTAGTTTCCTCTTCATTAAGAATATGTCTAGTGTAGGTTTCTATTTTTTGTAAGCGACACCGTAAATAACTAGCCATGACATATCGAATACGTTCCAACTCCATTTGATGTACGATGAATCGGAAATCATTTTTATCCAAATCTTTCATATTCTCCTCCATATGTGCTACCTGTCCAAGCATCAGCTCCAACATGTCGGTTTGATGTTGCAGAATTTCGGGTGCACATAATTCATTTTTCCAAGCTGTTTCAACAATTTCTAACACCTACAAGCAAAAATATATATTGCAAAAATTGTTGACGCAAAATTATCTTTACACCTTCTGAGCTGTAATCAATTCCTCCTCGTCAACCTGGTCATCAAAATCCTCATTTTGCTCCGTATCGCTTAGCGGTGGAATAATGTCGCCCTCAGACATTATTAAGATATGTGTTTTGCTGAATTTATTTTTCGACTTGATCTATGCTTAAATAAATTATGGCGCGCAGATAAAAATTAAAAACAATGAAGTGCTATACAAATGAGTTTTGTTTTGGATGATTAATTAACCCTTTTTGAGTAGTCTCAAAAATCGCTGATGGTGTCTTAAGATCAGCTGTTTCAGTCAAATGTTCGTACAGTAATGTCTTAAATTATAGTAGCTTCCAAAACATTATACATTGTTGTTTAATATTACAAAAAAACAAACAGAATATTTTACAACGTGAAATGTTTTGATTTATACTTTTAATTAATATTTAATAATATAATTTCGATTTATTTTCTATTTAGTATTCGACTCTTTTTAATTAATTTATTTACATTATGATTTGATAGTAATTATGCTTTTCTGTATGCAACCCTGCCTACACATGTGCTTGAGTTTGTTTTGACAATTACTATAGAAGATCTTTTTCCCAAACAAACCTCTGGAGACATGACCCAAGCAGATTTCCAAAAGAATTTCCGTTTGGTTTTGGAAAAAATCTTCAACAACTGGCAAAATTTGCGACTAGCTGTTGAACATGGAATGGGTGGACGTAATGGACAACAAGTACAGTCAATATCAATACGTTTAAATATATATACATATATGTATGTCTAATAAATTATTCGAATATTTTTCACAGCTAGCAATTGAAATTATGGACTACACATACAAATATTGCATAGGCAATGAAAATATAACACAAGGCGAACTGCAAGATGTTTTGGAAGACTTATTAGATCAGGAATTCGACACAATCTGTGATGACAACTCAATTCCAGGTGAGCCTATAAGATTTTAATTTAGGAGGAAAAAAAATAATGTTATATTTCCAGAGATCTGCCGTAATTTATTGCGTTACAAAGCGCTCTGTCTTAAAGGCGAGTATGCGCTAATTGAAAGCGAATTAAGCAAACTGCCACAGGGTAAAGACTGGTTGCGCCCAGATGTAAAAATTGTGTATACACCAGTTGCAGGAGAAGATTCATCTTCAGACGAAGATGATGAGAGTGGTGACTCAGAAGATGGTATGGATGTAGACGATGATGACAGTGATTTGGCCAGTTGTAGCCGTGTAACAAGATCGCAAACACGCAGAAAACAACAGGAAGAATTCGTTGAACCTGAACCTGGCTGGACAACTGTGCGTACTAGAAGGAAGTAGTATATATTCGTAAAAAAATTTCACATAACTTAACTAACGTAGTTAAATAAACGAGTTCACGCATGTTATATTTTAAAGTGAAAACTCAAAATATTGGTGCATTTATTTATGGTTTATTTTAATCCATAATACTCCGGTTAACATCTTGTAAATCTAAAAATCGTAATGTAGATATCTGTTCATGAGCAGCTGGTAGTTGATGCGTGCCTTGACAATATCTACAATTTGACAACACTTTACGTTCTTTTCGAGGAGTCACTTGTATATTGTGTCGTACTCTAGACCATAAACTTGTATTCAATGATTTTGCATCTATATCTATTTCTGCATGTCGAAGTAATAAAGCTGTATCCATCACAGACTCCAATTGATCTACATTGGGTGTCATCGCAAGTCCTATCCCGGGGTAAATGAAGAACTCGAAGAAAAACATGCCCATAAGTATTAGTATTGGAAGATAGGCAGCAAAGTATTTATCAGGTAAGTAATGCAAACCCCAACTCTCTGTTGGAAGCAATGCCCACATTACATACAAAATGAAAAGAGTAAGAAATAGTAAATAAAAACCAAAACCATAGACTGCTCTATGTGGAGTTGGCGCTGGCGTGTGCTCCGGCATTGTCGTTGTCAGAGTTTTTTAGCTCAAATTCTTTTATTGTATCCGTACAAAGTAGAAGAGCACCAAAAAATGATGTGATTGCTGTGCGAAGATTTTTTACTTGGTCGGCAACAAAATGCACTTCTATTTGATCACCCAATAAAAGGAGCTCCTTTTTGACAAAATTGCGACGCGGTTCTTTATCCACACTTAACACACGGTATGCAATTTCTGCACTCTTTGCTGTTTCGAATGGGATTTTTAGAGTCCTGAAAAAAACAAAGAATATTAGAAAAAGTATTGATACAGCAATTCACTTTAACATACGCTTCAGTAGCTTTTTTCTCTGTATGTTCATCAGAGCCTGAATCTGTTGAAGGTTGCATATTTAACTTAATATTATCAATTACTTTTTAACTTGCACTTATCATGGTGTATATAAACTCTACCGTGATATAAACATACGAAGATCTTCATGTATTCAGAGGTTCAAATGGTTAATAGGGTTCACAATGTGAAATGGAATTACTACACAAACATAAGAATTTAATTGCATTACATGAAACATGGTTTTTTTCTACAAAATTTATTTTTGCTACAAATTCATATATATCACGTGTTTTAATAAAAAGTTAGTATTTGCAAAAGATAAACTTTAAAATATAATGAATGGTATTCTTAAAAGTTAATAAATAAACTACGCCCTGTGCCGTCAAAAATGCACAAACAAAATATTTGACAAGTAATTTGTTGACATCATACGTTGAAAATATCTGTAATTTTACAATTTTTGTTCAGTTACCGCTTACAAACTTAACCAACAATGGAAGCATTAGATTTACTTGAAAAGCGTATTGATACACTATCTCGAATGTTGGGTCCGCTTCCCGACGAAGGAAACACAGCATCTGCAGGTGCTGGCTCCGATTCAAACAAACCACCAGCCGCACCCGATACAGTAGTCGACTCATTACTAACAGTGAATAGTATGCTAAGTGGGGTTATTGGTAACCGTGAACAAATTGCAAAAACAATTGCTCGTGCTCCTGAACTTGAAAAATATTTGGATCCAAATTTCTTAGAAGAGAATCAACAAGTTCGCTCAAAAGAAGTTTATTTAAATGCTATAGCCCCAGACTTACATTCTCAATTCGAACAGTTGGATCGTGTAAAACAACTTGAACCGACATTAGGCGCTGAATATTTCCGCAGTATACCAGGCGAATGTACCGAAAATTTGAAACAGCATTCAG
This sequence comes from Bactrocera tryoni, assembly GCF_016617805.1. NCBI lineage: Eukaryota > Metazoa > Arthropoda > Insecta > Diptera > Tephritidae > Bactrocera > Bactrocera tryoni. The sequence continues at coordinate 22,283,242 of NC_052499.1, forward strand.
AAGATAACACCGAGTTCGCTCACCAAGCCGAGTTAATAGAAGAAAGTTTAATTTTGGCTATGAAACGGTATGGGGAAATACAAACCGGACTTTTGGAGTCGCTTGGATCCATGAATAAACGGCTGGAAGCGATAGAAGAAAAAATGGATCAAAAAAAGCGGGCCGAAGCTGAAAAAGAACTACCCTCTCCTAAAGAGTGAACACTTTCGTCTATCTAATTCGTATTTGTATATTTTTAAGTTGCAATGGGCAGAAATTTATGTTCATAGATATGTATTAACTTGTATTTTATATGTAGCGTTTATTCTGATTACTTCTAAGTCCATGTCCTTTGCTCTGTCATAAATATAATTGAAAAATTGCTAACTTCGAACAATTATTAATTCGGCAAAAACTTTTCGCGTGTTCTTTTAATATTTTATTTTTCTAATTAACAGGCTGCTTTCATCTACACCGGAATCTTGTGTTTTACTCTTCTTCTTCTTTATCTTTACGATGCGATTTTTTCTTGTCACTACGATTTGTTGAAGATGTGCTACTTGTTTTACTGCTTCTCTCACGCTCTTTTTCACGAGATTTGGAGCGGCGCCGAGTCTTTTCACGGCTACGCGAGCGCTCTCGCCGCGACCTGTAACGGGACTCCATTAAAAACTTCAGTTAATTAAAATAAATAAACCTTATCACCTTTCTCGTTCACGATCTCGGTCTCGATCGCGTCGTCTTCGTTCACGTTCTTCATCTACCACACGATCAGAGTCCTATATGTCAGAAACAAATAAAGCATTAAAAAATTACAATAAATATTTTCTTTTTGGTTAACTTACATCAAGTTTTTCGCTTCTGTCTCGTTCCCTTTCTCGCTCGGATTCTCGATCACGTTCCCGTTCACGTTCTCTGTCTCGTTCGCGGTCACGCTCTTTTTCACGCGATTTCGATCGTCTTCGGGTTTTTTCACGGCTACGCGAACGTTCTCGTCGTGGTCTAAAAAATAAATTATGTTATAATACAATTTTGAGTTCTTTAAATTCACTTACCTTTCACGTTCTCTTTCTCGCTCTCGTTCACGTTCCCGCTCTCTTTCGGTTTCTCGATCTCTTTCACGATCGCGATCCCTGTCTCTATCTCTTCGGTCCGTACGCTCATATTCCCGCTCTCTTTCACGCTCACGCTCGTGCCGTTCGCGATCCATAAGGACGGGATTTGGTGGCCCACCACCATGTGGAGCCATCATTCGTGGTGGCCCCATCGGCATTCTCATTGGTGGCGCTCCTCCGGGACCCATCATCATGCCCATACCTGGTGGAGGTGGCCCCATGCCTGAATTAAAGATTTAAATTACTAATGAGATAAAGATTCTATTGAACAAAGTAAATTACTTACCCATATTTGGTGGAGGCATGCCAGGTAATAACGGTGGATGTTGCCGCATTTGTGGTGGCGGTCCCCCGATTTGTGGTGGGGGGACACCCATTGGCGGCACACCAGGTGGCCCAGCCATACCAGCTGCAGGTGGTGGTGCCATACTAGGCCCGGGCGTCAACTCTTTTATTCCTGAAGGCATCCAATTGGGATTTTCATTATTCCATTGTGACTCTTGTGTAGGCTCATAACCATAGTCAAATGTTTCGGGTTCCGGGAAATACGGTTCGTCATTAGGCGGTGGTGCACCAAAATTTGTTGGTATTTGTGATACCGTACCAGGACGTGAATATTCACGACATTCAGCTGTCATTACTTGAATAGGGTTCTCTTTACTGTTCGTACTGACAATTGGTCTTGGTCCTCGTGGCATACCCATTCCCATGCGAGGCGGTCCATGATGCATACCTTGAGGTGGTGGCAAAATTCCTGGTGGTGGCAATTGCATCTGCTCCGGCACCATCCCTTGTGTCATTGTGGTAATCGGTGCGCCATTTGCAGGACCGTCATGCTGTCTTTCACCAGATTGATTTATGTTTTGTGTTAAACTAGCCAAACCAACACCACTTTCTTGAATACGAAATCTTTTTTGTCGTTCACAATAAGCACGCCAGGTCTCTTCATTGAAACCGTAATTAAAATAATCAGTTATATCCGCTCCAGGTTTCCGCCACGGTTTATCTTCTAAGGAATCAATACTAAATTCATGTGCTGGAACACCGTTTATAGTACCAACGCCTTCAAAATCTTCAACACTGAATTTTCCACCTGGCGCGCCAGACTTGGTCTTTTCTTGGCCTGATCCTGGTGGTCCACCCAATAAATTTGTTCGCTGCTTAATATTATACGTGCTGGGTGCTGCTTTTATATCACCAATTACCACATTAATATCATCGTCGGAGTCGTCGTCATCATCAGAATTCGCCTCACCATCTTCCGAACTTTTTGACTAAAGGTTATAAACATCAATATAATAAACACGCCAATTATTAATTTACTTTTAAATGTTTACCTTTTGTGCGTTTTCGCCCCCATCGTCGTCACCATCAGTAGTATCAGCCACTGTGCTAGCAGCTGCCGCTGCGGCTTCTTCATCCTCTTCCATTTCTTGTGCTGGATCTTCGAATTCCCCAAACGGCTCCTCTTCATCAGGAGATCCCCCCAGTGGTGGCACTGTTGCTTCACTTGCTCCCCCCAAAGCTGTTGCTTCATTTTCTGATTTTTGCGAAAGAAGCGGTCTTTCATCGCCAATGCCGGCTGCGGCCTCAACATTCTCTTCATTTGTTGTAGAATCAGGATTCGATGTGCCATAAAGCCAGCTATCCTCATTCGTATCATCGGCCATGATTTTCTATATATCTAATCTTTTGTCCTCAAATGTTTTAAATGAAAATACGTAGACTGTCACCAAAATGCGTTTATTAAAGTTTCTCGCCTAAGTAATATACTTACATAAATGCGTCTAATCGTTCGAGGTACAGGGCGACCATTAATTCAAATTCAACGCAGAAAATATTTATGAAACTGTTATACATGCGTTTGGTTTATTTTCGCAAAAGTTCTTTCGGTATTTTTTTTTATTATCTCGTAACGTCAATCCTTAATAAAAAATTTCAGAAAAAAAAAATAATTTTATTAATACTTTAGCTTAATGTATTTTCAATATGCAGATATGAATATACTATTGTAAATGTGTTCACATATCTTCCATATATATGTATTTAGTTTGTAAATTTATTACGAAATTATTTTTTTAAACAATTTGATGTTTATAATTTTCTATAAATGTATGCAATCTCTTTCTTTTTTGTATACTTTATAGTAAACCTAATGAATTTATTGTTTGCGCAAACGTAAATAAACAATTAATTAAATATTGTGCAGTATTGATATTGCAGTATAAAAAATTACTGGATAAAAAATATTATTTCCGAAAGAAAAAAAATTATTTAATTAGTTATTTGTCAATAAATTCCATGAGATACGGCAAATGTGTCTATTGTTACCTATCAGTATTTAATCAACTCGCTCTCAGCTTTAACATCTCTTGACTTAACATTCTATAAAAGCTTTAAATTGTTTCTGGTTTTACTTTTAAAAATCATTATTTTCTCATTCATTGTTGAAAGCGCTATTGATCAGTTAACAATTTATGTTCTAAAGCTATTTTTTAATTTTCGATAAATTGCTCGATTGAGTTGTTTCAAAATTATAACAGTAAGTGTAATTAAAGCAAAAAGCTTATAAATTATAAAAGAAAAATTTGCAGAATGCGTTTGAAAATTAGGTAAGTTATTGAAAATGTCCAAAACTCTTTATTGAAGCTCAATATTTACATTAGCAATATGTTTTAATAAATAATTAAATGTAAAAAAATAGCAATTCTTATTTAAGAATTTAATAATTGAATTAAATTTAAGTTGTTTTATTAAAACCAAAATTATAAGAACTTTGTAAATAAAAAAAGCATAATAACAATTAATATCACGCAACAATATAAACCAAACTCAAAACTATGGTAAATAGTTTAATTCGTTTTGTGCTGTGAAAGTACGAATCTGCTTAAGAGTACCACTAAATATGTTAGAAGTTGGGTCGCGAAAAACATAAAATGTATTAATATTAAAAATCATGTTGTTTCATTTTGTCTTCATTCATCAGCACTTATATTTGTATAATAATGTATGTTTATTACAAGTAATGACCTCTCTAAAAGCCTGCTTTGTTGTTGTCCTGACGCACGGGATATACTCGCACACACCCTATTTAATCTATGACGCCAGAATGATCTGTTACTTATCAGCCTGAATATTTAAAATGTAATAAAAACAATGTGCAGTTATTAAAAACATGTTTTCCAGCAGAATTTCGTAACAACACACTTAAAGCTGTTGCTGAGTGCATTTCTGTCTAGCCGTCTGCTACTCGGAAGACGTATGTACATACATATGTAGATATTTAGAGCATCTCTAATACTATTATTTAATGAAAAGTAATCGTATTTTCCTAATATTACCTGCATTCTATAGAAAAGCAATATTTGTTTCTCTGATGTTTAAGTAGTCTTCAAGCAGCTTTTTTTTTACAAAAAAATTAACAGTTTTACTCTCAATAGGCATATATTATACATCTGTAAGTATGTATGTATGCACATAAAATGCTTTATGATTCACCTCAGTAATAGTTCTCTTATCAATGTCTTCCCCCGACCTTAGAAAGCTGATGAAAGATTACTTTACTAATTGCCTAATCTGTAATATATGTATGTACATATGTATGTGAGCCTGTTTAAGGCATTTGAAGCTACAAGTTGTTCATTCATATATTACAGATTAGTACAATTAATATCTTTCATCAACAAATCGAGAGCATTCAATATTCTTCCTACTGAAAAGATTGAATCGATAAAGAAGCATCGATAGCATGCATGCAGCAACAGATGTGCCGCATATGCTGATGAGCAAACTGACCAATTTTAAATGGCGAACTGCAAACATCGAGAGAACAAATATTGCTTTCTATAGAATGCGAACAATATTAGGAGAAATACGTTTACTGCAAATAATATTGATAGAGATACTCTAAATTTGAACCTACAAGTTGTTCATACCAACACAGAAAGCGCAATAACCGCATTTGAACCTACAAGTTGTTCATAAGAAAGGTCGATACTGTCGCTTATACGATATAACTACAAAATGTAAATAACGATGAATGAAGACAAAATGAGCTAACATGTTTACAACTATTGGCTGCATTTTGTATTTCTCGACTAACACAACATGCTAGTGTTGCTCTTAAACGAATTCGTACTGTCAACCGCAGCACAAAACGAAATTAGCTTATTTACCGTAGTTTGAGTTTGATTTATGGCTGTTGCGTGATATTAATTGTTATTATGCTTTTATTTACAAAGTTCTTGTAATTTTGGTGTTAATAAAACAACTTAAAATTTAATTCATTATTAAGTGTAAATAGAGGTATGACTTACATTTAGTATTTGTTAAAACATATTGTAATGTATTGACTTCAGCTCTTTTGGACATTTTCCCCACAATTCAGAGCGCATTCTGAAATTTTAACATATTGGCTTTGCTTTTAATTACGCTTGCTGTTATGAATTTTGAAACAGCTTCAATCGGCAATTTATCGAGAATTAAAGGCAACAGAATTGACCAGCTTGATCGGCAACGCTTGCTGTGAATGAAGAAATAATGTTTTTAAAAGTAGGCTCGAAACAATTTAAGCTTTTATAGAAGATGTTAAGTCGAGATGTTAAGCTTTGGTGAGATGATGCCAAATACTGATAGTGTAACAATGAACATTTACCATGTCTCGTAAGGAACTGACAAATAACTAATTAAATAATTTTTTCGCTTCGGAAATAATATTTTTTATCGGCAATTTTTAACTGCTGTCTCAATACTGCAATATATTTAATTATTTACGTTTTAGCATGGCTCTTTCGTCGTGAGTTTATAAAAGTATGCAAAAGAAAATTGCGCTCACGGCCCCATGAAATTATAAACATCAAGTGTTTAAAACGAGGGCTTCGTGTCTTACGAGCTAATACGCTTCTGTGGAAGACGCAATGTTGCATTGGCACCATATTAATATCTGCATTAATGCAACTAAGTGATAATAAAGGTATTTTTTTTTCTGAAATTTTATTGAGGGTGACGTGCAGACAATAAAAAATATTTTGCGAAATAAACAAACGCGTAACGCAGTTTCATAAATATTTTGCGTTGGTGGTCAATGATGCCCTGTACCTCGAACAGACACATTTTATCTTCAGTATATTGCCAGGCGGCACAATAAACACATTTTATTGTTTGATACGTATTTTCATTAAGCATTTACGAACAGGCCAGATGCTATAAGAAAATGTGACCGATGATACGAATGAGGAATAGCTGGCTTTATGTCCTGATGCAACAAATGAAAAGAATGTTGAAGGCCGGCGATGACGCTTCGCAAAAATCGAAAACGGCTGGTGGCTGGCAATTGCGGAGATCTGACCGTTGAGAACTTCGAATCCAGCACAATGGTAGCGGCTAACTACTAACGGTAACTGTCTACTGATGGTGACGTGGGGCGAAACACGAAAGATGAAACATTTAAAGTGGGGTAATATTGGCGTGTTTAATATATTGATGTTTGTAACCTTTGGTCAGGGATTTCGAAGATGAGGGCGAATTCTGATGACGACGACTGTTGATGATATTATGGTGTGATAACAAAGCGGCACTTCCTTCGCTATAATGGCGGCAATTTTAAGCCCCAGACCCGCCGAGATAAGGCAATGCTGGCGCGCCGAGCCGTTTTGAGCTGACTTACCAAACGTGTTCCCAACATGAGCAATATTGATTCGCAGAAGATGGTAAATGACGAAAACTGAGCGAATATAACGGTATTTTAATTGCGGTTTCAACAGAAGGCCTGGCGTGTACCGACCGAACGACAGAACTGGTATTCCGAAACCGGTGTTGATTTGTTAACACCGAAAACATCGTCAATCTGGTGGCATGATGTTCTGCAGATGGCACCGATACCACAATGACACGAGGGCTGGTAGCGGGCGAATACCCCGGTGCCGCCGCCGGGCTGCCACCTCGGAAGGACTGCATGGAATGCGAACCAGGCTGATAGAACGCGAGCGGCAAGAACCTGACTGGCTGACGGCGAGTAGTGAATATTCGCGTCGCAACGACTGTCGCAAATACTGCAAAATTTTGGTGCACCACAATAACGTTGCTTCCCGGAACCCCAGCGACTGACTATGGTATGGCTTTACAGAATGCAATGAAATAATGGCTCCCCGGTAATTAGCAGCACAAGGAAGCAAAGGGCGCCGAATGGCACCACCACCCACGCTGGCGTAACGGGCACAGTTGTTATTACACCACTATCGAGGACACTACACCACCGCGGCTACACCAGTACCAAATATGGTGAAATGTACTGTTCAATAGAGATAACATGTCGGCAATTTGAAATAACTTTGAATTCGGGCATGAGCCGCACTACACCGGTATGAGCATGATGAACTCTGCGACAGAACCTGCGAAATGATGGCTTTCGCATCAGTGATGAGCACCAATCGTCATATGGATCGCGGCTGTGAAAGGAAAACGAGAATGAAGCGATACCAGTTCAGCGTGAACGAGGATCGCGATCGTGAAAAGATCGAAGCGGTACGGGCTGGAAACGTGAAAAATGAAGTGAATTTAAAAAGAACTCAAAGTATGTATAACATAATTTTTAGTTTCCGACAGGCTGGGTGAAACATCACCGTGGCGGACGAAGAGGTGAACAGCTGATCGATCAACGAAAGAACAGAAGCGAAGCTGATGTAAAGTGCTCAAAAATATTTATTGTTACAATGCTGTTGTTCGACATATATTGATAGATGAAAAGAATTGCCGATCGAACAGATAAATGTTGTGAAAAGTGATAAAGGAACTGTGCAATTAATGAGGTTACAATGAGTCCGACGTCATGACGAGTATCGCGTAGCTTTCGTCAGCGACTTTCGGCTTTTTCATCGTCTTTCAATAAACAAGTAATCGGCTGTGTTTGAAAAATCGCTTCAAGAAGAGAAAGGTAAAACACAATTCCGGTAATGGTCAACGGCCTGTGAAATGAAATATTAAAGAACTTGCGCGAAAAAGCTGCCGGGCTCAACAATTGTTCGATTAACGATTTTCAATTATATTATGACGGAAGCAGAGACATCGAACAAGTAATCGGGGCGGCGCTTGCATCTCGAAATACGAGTTAATACGCCATCTATGAACAAATTTCTGCCGTGCAGCAAAACTATTCTGAAGCAAATTGAACTCAGACGAAGGGTGCTGCTTTGGGAGAATATTAGCACGCTTCGACCCGCTTTTGATCCATTTCTATCTCCGGCCGTTTATTCGTAGTTCCGACTCCAATTCGGTTTTATGTAGCCAAGTAAACTTTCTTCTGACAACTTTCGATGACTCGATATCTTTACAGTGCTGTTCAATTTTTCGACATTCGCCCTGCCCGACATATTCGGCGCCTAATATCGGTTCAGCCCGTTTTACACGATCCCAACTGTTCGAGGTGGTGAAGTCTGAAACCACTGCTTTGCCCCAAACTTCTTTTGGTGACTATAATACAAGGCCCGGATCAGCTTTTCGAAGTTCGGAAGCAGCAGTGTTTTACCCAATTTAACGGTTGCTGCTTAACTTTGTTATCGACTACTGTCGGTGCGGCTGTCGGGCGTCGGTACGAAAGCTGTGTTTGAGATAATGCGCTTTCGAATCTAATAGCTTTCCATTGTTGATTGGCTGGCGGTAACTGGTACAAAAGGTAACAAAACCACGGGTATTTTCAATATGATAGCGTGGCTTTTGTTTGTGCCATTTTTGATAACTTTTAAGGAAATATATTCCGTATCGGCGCAAAGTTTATCTTTGCGAAATACTAACTTTTGTGCGTGATATATATGGTGTAACGAAATAATTTAAAGGCCGTGACTCATGTAATGCAATTAGAACTGGCATGTTATGTGTAGTAATTCCATTCACATTAATGGCTTCTAAATACCATTTGGTATCGAACTACGTAGTCTTCGCATGTTTATAACTCATGACGAAGTCTTAACCACCATGATAAATGCAGGCAAAAGTGATTGATAATAAGTTAATATACGGCCTTCAACGAATTCGATACCGATGTTCTGAAGAAAAGCTGCACAACTGTTAAAGAGGTGAATTGCTGGCTCAATACTTTCTGTATTCTAACGGTTTCGGGACTCTTAATCCCATTCAGCAAGAGTGCGAAGTGTTAGTGTAGTTAAGGCTGCGTCTTATTTTGTCGAGAGAGCTCCTGGTGATCAGAGGTGCATTTTGTTGCCGACAGCAAAATGTTTCGCACCTTTTACGGTGGCTCTTCTGCACTTTTGTGCGGATACAACTCAAAGGTTGTACAAAAACTCCTGACGCCAACTTCACGCCAGAAGCGGTCTGCTGTTTTGGTTTTATTACTTATTTCTTACTCTTTCATTTTGGCAGCCAATGAGGCATTGCTCAACAGAGAAGTTGAAGACATACTTACTGCTGTCTTTCAATACTTAACGCTTATGGGCATGTTTTCTTCGAGTTTATTTCATGCTACCCGGGATTTGAACTGCGATGACTGTGGAGCTCGGTGAGTGCTGTGATGGATACGGCTTATTATAAGGCATGCGAAGCCTGGTCGCCAGATGCTGAATCGATGGTTATGATGCAGAGTGCGACTTTTAATAACTTACAGTGACTCCTCATGTGTTGACCAGTGGCGGATGATGCGGGCGCACCGTAACAACCGAACGGGCAATGCGATACGTTTTCCGGGTACAGATGTTAACCGAAGGTATTATGGTGGAAACCGTAATGCGCCAGTATTTTGGTTTAAACTATGGCGTGCGTGATTTCGTTTGTTAACCGTTGATTGAGGGTTATGTATTTTTTGCGAATGTATGCTGCTTTCACTACCGAAGTGCGCGATTCGGCAGTTCGGAGTTCGGCAATTCTTCTGTTGTTTCCGTGTTTGCGATATTATTACGCGGCTTTGGCTTCGGCCAATCTGTCGTCACATCGTATGCAGTCGCCGCTCTCATCATCTTCGTCGCAATGGTCTTCCTGCAACTGTTAACATACGCAATTTTTTACGTCACGAACTTGTCGATGCTGCCGATGACGTTTAGCCCCAATTGCTGCATTCAGCGCGCTCACTTTGCTTTAGCAGGCGCTTTGCTGGAAATTGCGGCAGATATACTGAATGTAACATTATTTTTCGCCACGTCTTACATGAGCTGCACCGGATTTGTCATCGCGGGTCAAATTCTGATCGTAGTCTTCCCCTTGCGGTTCACTTGATGCTATTTTCATTGCTGTCTGTGTTTAACGTATTGATCGTAATTCGGTGCTGGCTGTGGTGTTTATTGGACATGCGTAGCTATTAACCAATATTTGAAGCGTATTCGGTACGCCCATTCATCGTTACAACGACTTCAGTCTTGGAATTTTGCCGGTTGTTGACCGAGGCCGAGCGGTGCGAATCAGCACGGTCTGTGCTCGATTGTTCTATATTGAGCCGATAAAGGTAAACTCGAAAAGCATCGCAGGCGGTTACATACTGAAGAAGCGCCAGTACTATCGGAAATCGCAATAGTAATTGGTAAAGGTCGAATGCTGAATGAAAATAATCGAGCCATTATTAACCAATTAGAGTATAGTCAAACATTTCACGTTATTATATTCTGTTTTGCAATATTAAACGGCAATGTAATGTTTTGGTACTACTGTTGAGCATTGCCGCTGCAACATTTGTTGAGCGAGTCTTAGACACCATCAGCATTTTGAACTGCTCAAAGGGTGATGTCATCGAAAACAAAACAAACTGTATAACGCCTATTAACATTTTATCTGCGCGCATAATTATTTAAGCATAGATCGAATAGAAAAACAAATGCGGCAAAACACGCTATCTTAATAATGCGAGAACGACATCCACCGCTATGCGAGCAAAATGGTGCAATTGACCGGAGACGACGAGGAGAAATTGATACGCTCGAAAGGTATGGCAGATAATTTTTGCGTCGGCTTATTTTACGGCTGCTTATAATGTGCTATTTTGCTTGTGAAGTGTTAAGCTGTTGAAACAACTGAAGAAGCGTTGCCGAAGGTGCAACATCAGAACTGATATTCAGGCAGGCAACTATGGAAAGTATGAAGATTTGGATAAAGCTGTTTCCCGATTCATCGTATGAGTTGGGCGTATTCGATATGTCATGGCTAGTTATTGCGGTATTAAACACAATAAACTACATGAGCATATTCGAAAACTGAAGAGATTGCTGGCGGCTTTCACCGGAAAATTCCAGTATGCCTGAAATTCGCTGATAACGTCGGGCTGTACTTTTCGGCGAATGGCGACCTCGTACTTGTATGCGGCGTATGGTACTATGCGATCTAAACTGTCGTAAAACTAATGTGAATGGTAACACTGGACTGCAATAAGTTTAGTAACATAGAGGCTTTTTCAGTTCCATCTGTTGTCGTTGGCGTTGATGACAGTCGTTGCGGCATATGCCTTGTCAGCAGTGTCATTTTAATAACATACGAAATCGGCACAGCTTATTGCTCTGTGGCACCAATTTGGAAACGCTAATGATATGAAGCTTCTGCGAATTTTATTATTTTTAGCATGTATGTATATATGACTGTTGAGTTTTATAGCTGTTCTTTAATGGTCAATGATTTACATCCTGCCACTGCCGTAATGTTTTAGCTTCAGTGTTTTGGCCGTGTATTAAACCAACGCATTTGCGCGTTAATATTGCGGGTGAGCGGCATTTGTGCGGTCGCCACTTACCGGTAGCGATATTCCTCGTAGATGGGCATCATCATGCACGGGCAACAACGTTGTTTGAGTGGTCTTTCACGCAATGTGTGGTTTGAATTATTGAACGTCGCTCAAGTGTTTCGAAGCTTTCTGTCGTTGAAATGCGTCATCGCGCTGCGTGCGCGCTTTACGGTAGCCGAAGTCGTTTTCGAACTGAATTGATTTGTTGATGCATCAACATGTCTTTGAGCTCGGAAGAGGCACGGCTTATCACCGGCTTTTGTTACGTTATGAAAGTTGAGTTATTTCTGTGGGTGAGAAAACAGAGGTAGTATTTGCATTTAAGCACAAGGAAAACGTTAACTGAGGATTTGCACCGAAGTTACTCAGCTGCTGATGTTCTATTACTTATTCGCGGCTTTATTGAACACCTGCCGTTTTCAACCGGTTCAGTTCGTATTGAATGGCGGCGCTTTTGATTAACGTTTATTTTGTTCTCTGGTATCGTTTCGTCGAGTTTCGGTTTTGGCCGGTTCTCAAGCACAAAAATGGCCAGACCTGGCTCAATTTTGAGGTATTACCGTACGGGTATGGTATTGCCAGGGTTTTCGCGGCGCCTCCGCACTGTTTGCATTTTCCGGTTTCTGAACCGATCGAGTTAATTCCGTTTACCTGCTGCTTTCACTCGCCTATAACACTCGAAGCTTTCTCCGCGACAATCCGTGGCAATCGTTTCGGCTTTGTAAGGATTTTTGTGCTAATGTGCATCAGATATTGGTGATATTGATTTTCGGCATTAATATTCTTTGGTAGGCACACTCGGAAGCGCTGTAAATCTGTGCCAAGTCACGTTTTCTGGCTTGACAAACGTTCTGTTATGTCGCTTTCGCGAACAATTCTTCGCCTTGCATAACAACATCCGGCGATATGTTTCAACACTCTGTTGCCGCGCTCTTCAGTTTTATTCACTGGTACTTTTTTCGACACAATCCATTATTAAAATACGTTTCATCATTGATGTAGCCTGATGTGGTCGGCGACTTCGAACATTAATGCTGGTCTGACGCGTGGCTTCAGTTTCGGTGGCCTGCTTAGTTAAGCTTGTATGCCGTAATAAGCGACCGGCAATGGAAGCGGCGCGTGTCAGCGGGCACGGGCATCTTTCAAACAAAGATGCTTTCATCGGCAGGCTTTTCTTTTCGCTCATAATCTGAAGTTCGGCGACTTCCATTTCGCGTTCGGGGTAGGTCTGGTTACTCGCCCATGGTTAACCTCCCGTGTTGAGCTTTCTTCAGCACCGATTTCAATATGCGTCAACAGCAGGATCTTTCCGCGGGGAACCATGTTGACAGGTGACTTTATTCAACGTTCACTCGCCTCACTTTGATTTCGACGGTCGCGGTCGCTGATGGGCGCGGTGCGATTTCGCCAGCTCCGATTGGTGGCAGTAGTTTCATTGATGATGCCAACACGCGCCTCAAATTCCTGTACTAGTCTTGCTGACAGCTGCGTTCCCTCATCGCTGGCGGTAACGGCGTATTCTGCATCTTGATCTTTTAATCTTCGGCTTATTCGCTTTCTGTGGCGATAACTGGCTGGTTTTCGTTGATTTCACGTGATGCCGTACTGCCCGACGATGATGTATTGCGTTAAAATTATCGCGTTCGCGACAGACCGGGCGCTCAACGGCACAGCATTTTCCAGCCGATGACATTATTATCAACTGTGTCGTGTGCTCGCTCTTCAGTAGCCGGTAGTTTCGGTAGCGACGTTCGGCGTTCCGGCGTCGTGCTGCCGTGATCGCTTTCCCAGAACTGCTGCATTGTTGTGGTCCGCATGCTGATAGCCCTTCAACGCGTCGTTATGGCAGTGCGGGGCGGCTGGATATGCCGCCTCGATGTGCTAACCCTCGTTTATTTCTTTGACCAACGGCTGGATCTCATTGACTAAACAGTGAGACTGGCGGCATCGCATTCGTGCGCTCGCGCAACTCGCGTATGAATTTGGAGCGTGTATGGCGAGCTTTGTCGGTTACGAAATACTGGCTATGCCGCTATCTAATATGTTGTCAATGACCCGTGACCCGAAAGATAAGCTCAGTGCGATCTGCGTGAACATCAATTTCGTGGATCCTAGCAGGCAAATATTGTTTGAATTGCGTTTTTCCAGTATGGTTTATTTTTAACACAAAATACGCCGATCGACTGGTCTATCTTTGACGCTTGCGGCTTAACCGGCTTCGCATCGGCACCCGTGAATGACAGCCGGTAAAAGTTTGTGCCGTTAATCAGTATTGACGAAATCAAGCTTGGCGTAATAATGAAGTAAAACGCGAAAACCATGCTTCCTGAAATATGAACGGAAATCTGTACTGGCCCGAGAACATAAATGGTCGCCAACAGCTGTGTGACTTTCAGTGCAGCAATAGAGAAGGGTAGTTTATAAAATGTAATGCGCGGCGTTGGCTGATTGGCAATCGCGAAGACGTCGACTGAAAATGACGGATGAGGAACGATAATGAGACCGATGAATCTTCCGTCCGTATCTAAGCCTGGAACGAGAAATGAAGACTTTATATAATGAGAGCATTTGATAATAGAACAAACGAATCTACGCTCTTCCACATGTAGCATTTTCATTGATGCTTCAGTGGGGCACGTGAACCAAGCTTTAAGGTTGATCTCCCATTATAGTACCAGAATGACTATTTCAAAAAGTTTAACTCAATGAAGGCATTTGTCGCGATGATATCCATTTCCGTGACGACGACAATATACAACTGTATGGATGATATGAATGACATCCGCAGTCTGGCTTTATCAGGCTATTTGCTGACCAGTAATATTTTATTCCTCGAAGTTATCGTACTTTAGTAGTAAAAAGTGCCAGTGGCGTAATGCTACTCTACCTTAAGTAGTTGACAATACCGACCATGCGATGAGCGTCGTAATCACTTTCATCGAATAATATAGACTCGTCGTCGACGGTCATGGCTCCGGGGTCAACGAATAATTTCGTCTATCTTGGAACCGGTATTAGCAGCGGCGAGCGATCTCGAAATCCATCGAAATATCTCTTGCCAGATGCTGGTAAAACAGTGAAATGGCCTCTCGACGAACAGACCAAGTCATCACTTCCCATCGCGGCCATACATGGTGCGTAACCGGCGGCAACTTCCAGTCGGCGTTGGAAGAGCTGTTTGAGAATACGCGTGTTACTGCGATTTCATTCGTGGAACGACTGTACGGCGTGATGGTTCGGCGAACTGGCATTTGCATTGGCTTTGGTATAAACCGATAAACGGACAACGCCCGGCTCACGTAGGCCGACGCAGCCCACTGACGGCGGAAGAAGATAGCGGAAGCCGAACCTGTGCTGTATTAACGACCTGTCGTAGGCATTGATACGTGAAGAGCTCTGCCTCTTGGCCATTGGCCCGATAGTGTTGTTGATATGCTGGTTGTAGACGAGAACTATTGCGACTTCAGAGCCTTGTTGTCGGCTGGTGACGTGCCGACTGAAGTTACGTGATGACGGGAGAGTCTGTGAACCTTACAACTCTTATCAATCTGAAGGCTGGGTTAACGACTTTGTTGAACAATCGTATCATCTTCGACGTGCGACTTACGGCGCAGCTTGCTCGCACGATAACTTTGGCCAGTTGGTTTTGCGGGGTCAGGTATGATGATGTGAATCGGCTTTCCTTTTCGTGCTGACGCAGCGGCGGTAAATCGTGAAGAAGGTGATGTTTGTCGTCTTTTCGCATTTCAGATTTGGCGCGTATCTGGTGTCAGTAGTTTTACTTCACGAATCTGCAACCCGACTGGTGACTGTGCATGTTTACGTTAGCATGGTACCCTTCGCGCGTAGGTTTACGAGTTTTAAAATCGAATTTTTATTATAATTCTTTTAACGAAAGTGATACGGCCTTGAGAGAACTTGTGCGCTTGAAGCCCAATGCGCCGTTAAACACTCCAGTGTTTTTTAATGACGAAGATACTCGGCTCTTCGCTCGAGAATTTTATGCAGATAACGAGATACACAATCTGGAAAATCTGACACCCGTAGTTGCAACGCTTTCAAGGCGCAAATAGGCGGTAATTGACTGGCAATTTTAACGGAAATTCCAGGGCGTGTGGTTAAGTAAAACGTTGTGCTGTCCAGACCATCGTCTGGGCACATTTCACTTGCTTCGAATGATAAATCTGAATGCCATTCCTGTCGGCGAACGCATAAAGCTTGGTCAGATGACGCATCTATTTTAACTCGAACCGTTGAATGGGTCAGCAACGAATAAAAATGTGTATTTTATACGGTACATGTTGACAAAATATTGGGGAGTGAATAACGTTGACGCTCGCGAGATGTTAAGCTGTGGGTACACTTTCCTCTTTCTACGGTGCAACGATGATGACGAAATGTCGGCGAAAATTGGTGGTTGCCCGGTATTTTGAGGTGTGGCATTCTGTCATTTATATTCTTGTATGCTTTTGCGATTCGACAGTAAGGTGATTTACTACTGACCGACGCTGTCAGTATGACGCTCGTGCTTATGCCGTCGATTACTTTGTTTGGAACATTTTAATAACGGTGAATTCTGTCATTACGCTTTAACAGTTTATTTTGTTTGTTTACTGTTTACTTGTGCTCATTTCTTTGTTTGCATTTGTCGATAACATCGAGTAACCGATTCAGCAGCGAGAACGCTTTGAATTGCAAACGTGTTTATTTCATGTGCTACAGAGCCGTTTTTGTCGTGGACTGCTTTCTTTCCTGAGCAGTTTTGCATTTATTTTATTTTGTTCGACAATTTAAAGAAAACATGACGCAGCTTCTATCATTTCGGGCTTCAATCCGGACTTTTAAGCAGCTAACATGTTTATTATTCGGTGTCAACAATGCTGGACGTTGACAGTATCAGGCTTAAAGTTGTCTCAGCTTCATTGATGGGGCCTGAGTTATGACCGCCAGTTGTGGTGGCTGAGTGGTCGGACTCGTCAGAATAGGCGAACCATATTGTGCGAGTAGCTAACATTTTCGATAATAATCTGCATGCGAACGTGTTAAAAATAACTGGACGCATTCGTTTTGAAAAATGACATTCACATTATGTTGACGCTGGCATGTTCGCCGACATGCTGCGCATATCGGTGGCCTTCTCCAGCATCTTTGGTATGGCACAGCTTCTTTCAACGTGTCTGTGAAAGGCACAATTACGGCGTACGGCGGAATTTCTTGATGCTTTCGGCTTTCTTTAACAACCAGCTCATGCGCTGCGTCTTTATTCAACGGCACGGCAATCAGCGAATACGGCCGAAAATTTTGTCGTACTTTGGCAATTGGTTTCCCTTCCAAGCCGCGAGGCTGATACGAAGGCATGTGAAACAACACATTTATTTGGGCGCAGCTTCTTGACTTTCAAACTTTGTATGAAATGCCACTGCGGTATCGAAGGCCAAACTAAACGGTTGTATTTACATGCAAAATGCTGTCGGTGCAGCATGCGGTAAGCACGTATCATCTTCGGCTGTTGCAAAATTGAAGTATGACTGAATAATGAAATTCTTAACGTATAATTACCGATAACTGTATAAAACCGGTAGGCGTGCGCTGAGCGATGCCTCGCCTTCTTGAAATCTCATGCTTTAAAATGTTGGCTGTTGATAAGGTAAATCAGGTTATCAAACTTGTAACGAAGATAATAATCACTGGCGTACTTACGCGGTTATAGTCGAGTTAACGGCGGCGCCAATTCTTCTTTTGTCGTAACGACAATTCCAAGCACGGCACCTTCTCACTGGTCTTTCCAATGAGTAATTCTGCCTTCTTTCCCTGGCGATATGCATCGAGGTCGGGAGATTTCGTCCATTCGTGACATGACCTGGCCAGCTTGTAACCGCTGGCTCTTCAATTTTGTAATGTCGTCGTATCTCATTCAGTTCATCGTTCATCGAACGCGATACCCAGCTGTCTTGAGCACTATGCAAAACTTCGCGGCGTCTCATCGGGCCCGATAAATGGTACCTCTGCGCATACCTGGACGGGTTTTGCAGTTCTGGCGGGACGAAAATTATGCTGACGCAGGTTTGGTTTTATTCGTCGAGACTTTGCGCGGTAACTGCTCGGTCAGCGCCTGTTGGCTTGGCTAACGTTGCAGCTCGAAATTGTTGAAGAGAGTCACGCGAAGTGAACATTTGGTATCGAAACGACTTCCGGGAAGTTCGATCACGGAAATTTGTAATACGTTATCGCGGCAGGCTCCTTTCGTGTGTCAGCGGCTTTATCGACGGCATTCTCTTTCACGGGTGCTTCAGACGGCATCGGTCCAGATCTCAAAAACCACGCTCATACGATGTCGTGCGATGGCGCAATCTTTCGCACGAACGCTCGATAAACGCCCATATGCGTGTTGAGCTTAGCCCGGTTGGCGTATGATAATTTGCGCAGTAGTTCGCGAGCAAGCCGACAGCATTTTACAGAAGCTGATACTTTCTTTCTATCGATTCTTCGCCGCCGTGTTGAGCAATGACCGCTGTGTGCTTCGAGCATTATGGTAAACTGTTCGTGATGGGAGGTGCTCCATCAGATAAATAAACTTTGGTGAGTTCGCGGCGTTATGGCGTTCACCCGCCATTCGGCAGGCTGGAAGACTGTTCCTCCGGCTGTTGTATGGTCATCGAGAGAGATGCTGGTGGAAATGGTGGTTTTGTTGGTGTTTTTACGTAGATCTGACGTGGATCTGGCTGACTTGCAGAATACTTGGTCTCGGAGCCGAAGTCTGCAATGGCGCTCGAACTTTCTTCGCTTGCGTGGTACGCTCCATCTCCATGATATTTTTAAAATTGGTTGAAATTTCAGCAAAAATAGGGTGATAACTGTTTTAATAAAAACTAAAATTTACGGCGACGGTCGATATAGTACGATGAACGACGGTGTTGAACAACATGTGCCCATCAGCATTTGGTGCCGGAGCATAGTGTTGTGCAACGGATGGCAACGAGAGGAAATGATGAAATGACTTCAAATATATGTAAAGAAACAATACCTGCCGCTAGCATATGCATCAAATAAAATATAATTGCCTGAATGAAATTGCTCATTAAGTTTGTCGCAGTTCCTTGACGCCGGAATATAATGCTGCTATGAAATGATCGGTATCGATGAGCTGGTGAAAGCAGCTCATCTGTCTGTCTCGGCTCATCTGTTACTATTTCGAAGCCTCATTGTCGAACTGTGATATCGAACCTCTGCCAACGCTGCCAATAACTGAACGTCGGAATCGGCTATGAAAACTGCGTGACAATGTTTCAACAAGAACGGCCACATATATTGTTTCGGGCAGCTTATGTCTCGAAGGCTGTTCCGAATCGATTGGCTTACTGGCATATGGCTGCTCTGGCTTTGAATGACGAATCAAATGTGCATGAAACCTCTCATTGACGATATGTTTGGTGTTAATGGTTATTGTTCATGAAACTATTAACGATATCGATTGTTCGAGATGAGCTCACTATAGCGCTGTCATGTGGCGAACGATCGATCAATTTAACTTAATGGAGAAACTTTCACGCATTGATAATATCTTCACGAAATTTGGTATGGTTCTGGGCAACCATGTCTTCGGCGAGATCGACTCACCACTAACATACCAGCTGCCATACAAATTGGCGCGATCGAATGAAACTTGTGAAGCTGACATTATCTTCACGAAATTTGACATGAATACTGCTTAAGGCTAATAATATAATCTTGAAAAATTCGAGATCTGCTATATGGCGACCAGCTAAGGCTTACATATTTAAATTAAACTCATCTTAATGAAAGTATGAACGGCTCAACTGACGTTTTCTTGTTTTTCATATGGTATAAGGCGAACAAGAGTTTTCAGAATATTATGCTGTGCATGTTTTGTATGTTATTTACGAAAGGGCGTTACTTAGTCATGTGAGAAATAAATAAATAAAATAAAAGTATTTAGAAAAATATTGTTATTTATATATTCATATTCACAAACGCATATATAAGTACGTAGCATGTAATAGCAATGTCGCTTATGCTTAGCATATGTGATCACGGGCAGCACTTCATGAGCAGGCAACATTGAAATACGCCGGCGAAGATGCTTCGGGAAGCCTCGTATCACAAGTCACTCTGCGAAATGAGCTGTCGATCGACGCAACACGATGAACAAATTTAACTTTCGTAATTCGGTTCATGGTGCAACGTGCCTGGTGAATTTGGCATTTGGTCGAGGTGATTGAAGAGCAATGAACTGCTGCAACACCCGCAGAAGTAACTTTGCTGTTTTCGGTTATTATTTTTGACCATGATTTAGCTTTTGCTGCTCTTACTAATGTTTTATTTTATATGCTTACGCGGCAATTGCTATTTAAGTGCCAATTACTACGAGCTGACTAGAGATAATGAAATATTTTGAAATTGTCAACGAGTATCAGATGAAAACACATTGTTAAAACTGCTGCGCGCGATAATCGAAAAATTAAATATTGCCGAAGACTTTGCCCGCCAGAATATTGCTCGACAGGCTGCCAGGACCGGAGATTGAAAAGTGCGATGGCGCTTTTGATCCCGAGGACCCGACTTGGCAATCCGGTGTGTAACCATTTTCGCGCCATATCGATGCGTTGCGAAAATGGCAATCGAACGCCAACCGCGCTTTACGCAATTAGCACGATTTTAATTCCCGCGATTCGTTTGCTTTCGGCTTGATCTTTGCGCGAATAATATTTCGTTTGAGGCGATAGCACCGGACGTTTAAATCCATAGCTTTTCAACCCGCCAGGTACCGAATATTGGGAAACCCGACCTTCATAACTGGTACCCCGATTGAAAGGCTCAATCGTCAGTCAGCGCGCCAGTCCCCATGCTGGTAGCATCTGTAAAGATAAAGAAGGTGACTCCGAATATGTTATTGAAATGTCAAAGGTTCCAATCGGACGGCTGAGGGATGTGATTTGGAGGAATATTAAAGCAGCAACGCTATGCTGTTTTACTTTGACGACTTTGCACGGTAGTATTGGATGACCAAAGTTCATGAAATTTCCATGACATCAAAAGTGTATGGCTTAAATGACTGCATGCGGCATATTCGCTTCGGCGGCTGAGCCTCATGATATATTTTGGCTGACCTGGAAAGCTGTGCTGGCGTCGCCTCGTGAGCGGTACGCCAGCTCTACGACTCTACTCCGGCGTCGCCATCGGCAACTCAACGGGCAAAGAGATGATTTCAGCTTTGCTTGACGGTACCCTGATTTGCCGAGGTTAAGCATTGCATATTCAAGTTGTTTGCACTCGGCACTTACCCTCCAGTTATGCCGACGACCGAATTGTTTGAACGTTGTTGTTATTTTATTAAATACGCGTCGTGAAGCCATTTGAAACACGACGGTATTACGAAATAACCGAACTTGTCGTGGAAGCCCTTTGTTGACTCTGACAGTAACGGCAAAGGCTTGCGTTCCCGAGTATGTGAGCAAAGGGCGAAAGTACAAAAACGCCAGCGGTAAGCAAAGAGTAACGGCAACAGCCAGACCAGGCGTGGTGCGGCGTACTTCGCCAACGCTCGCACGCCCGGCTTGCCGCAATTTCGCTGGCCGCCATGCACGGCGATCGTGATTGCAGGAATGCTGTCGTCGCGGCGGAATCTCAGCCGATGTGCGACACGTATTCACCTTACAGCGTATCTCAATCGCAACATTTCTCAACGTTTTACGCGGTTTTCACGGCTTTCTCGCGTCATTACCGCCGCCGCTCCAGGTGCGACATATTATCAATAATGCCAACACCCTTTCGGGCTGGCAATTGCTTGTCGTTGTTACGTTGACGACGGCATAAATCAGGCTGTTGGCACCGGTCGCCAACTGATAGCATAAGCTATGCCGTGTTTTTGTGTTGGCTTCTTGTTTGCTCGAAATTCGATCTCCTGGAATAACTTGATGATATATTGTGTTTGTTGGAATCTCCTGCCTACCGTGGTCTATGTTTCCAACAATTTACTTGCGGAACGACTCAACGAGGAAAATTTCAAATGCAACAAACAAAATGAAAAAGTGGTGATCCCTGCCAAGCAAACGGCCAATATTTAACTAACATGATCGTGTAAAGTGCAGAGACTGAAGCCGGCGACAGCCACCGCTAATGTGAAGACCAATAATTGCGTCTCCGTTATCATCTATTTTTAGTATATCACCATGGCATCGAAGCGGCGATCTACACGCTTGCTTGCTGCCGAATATCAGCGAATGACATGGGCGAGCTGCACCGGCAAGTGGGCGACCATAAACGTTGACTTTATTGATATTGAACACCCAGGCAGAAAAATGCATTTTGTACGACCGCCAGTATTCTTATGTCGACATGTTAATTATTAGCACGACATCAAAACTTTTGATCTGAAAACTAAGTAATCCTGTGATAGCCGTGAACGCATCGTTTAAGTGACGGCAAAAGGGTTGTAAGCGATTTGTGGTGCTGGTGAACGGTAACGGTACTGAATATTTATGAATGAGTTGAGTGCCAAAATATTGTTAATTTAATCGAACTGGCTGTGAAATTCGGTGATACTCACCGCTTTCTGAAAATCGAATAATGAGAGGAAAACTGGAGCGCATCGGCAGTTTTTGTTTCGAAACATAAATTGACCTTGCCAATCAAGTATTTATCGAAAGCTTTAGTCGAAACGAAAACTATTCGCGACAGAAATTGTTGAGGCACCGTCTTGAACTCTCCAGCTTTCTTGCATGGCATTCTCGTAGCTTTTGTAGTGTTCTGTTGCTGACCGGTAAATGTCAATTTGGTTAGGTTCATAAATCGTTAACCTCTCATCTGGATATATTCAATGACGATATCATTGTTTCTAGATCGGTGTAATTAGTTGTTTTATTGAAATTGTGCTGTCGACATTCTATGAAACCCGACGCAATGGACTTGAAGCAAAACCTTGTGAAATTTCCCTGACGTGTTTTTAACAACTCGAAGGCTGGCTGGGAATATGGTGAACGATTAAATGAATGACGACAAACAGTGTTCCGCCGTGTATAATAAATTCGGTGGCTTTACCGCTGAAAAGGCTAACGAAATGACTGTTCGACCGAAACAACTAATTGCGACGCGAAAAATGATAACGTAATGCGTCAGCTTCTTTGGCAGGCCTTTTCGGTCATCGTCGCGTGGGCCCCAGTGTGATCTCTTAATCCACAAGGAGACTCCACGTCTTAGCCATTAGGACTCTTCATAATCATCGCTTGTAATTTCTTATCGAGCGTGTTATCCAGTGGTGACCACCGTCGGCAAAACTGATTACACCCATCGGCGTGGATTGAACCTGGAAAATCGGCAACTGACAGTACCCATGAGCTGCTTTGCCGCTATCCTGAAAGAAAAATGTTTACTGCAAGAATATGCGATTATTGACCTGGCACCGCATCCGTTAGTTGCTTCTCCAGACTTAAATTGAAGCGAAACGAAGTAATTCTGTGTGAATTCGAGGCGCGAACGCTTGGCTTTCACGCGACGGTCGCCAGCACGGTAAATTGCTGGTTTATGGCCACGCGCATTGGCGCGGCGGCGAACGGCGGGCGGCAGTCGATGAACGTTGCGAAGGCTGCGACGTTTGGCGAACCCGCAGATGAACAGTCGAATGGACGCTCCGTATTCGGAAAATTTTCGCCGGGAAGGAAGACCTCCGCTCCATTGAACTGTACCGCTGGTCTGATTTATAGTAACGAGAACGGCTGGCGGTGGCTTTATTCCGGTATTTGTAGTAACGATGCGCTCAAAATGCCGATACTCTGTCTCTGCTAATCTGTCGAATCATTATCCTCGGCCAGGCGATCGAAATTCGAACTCTTCTCACGGTGATTGAATTCAAACAATCATTTTCTGTGTGCGCTAAATTCAGCGTCCTGCGACTGGGCGCAGCGTTACATACTGCGCTCTCCGAGCAACAGCTGGCGGCAAAATGCGGCTGAGGCTGTGGTGACATGTGCCCCAGTACCGGTTTTCTTTAACGGTGACGTATTGAAGACGGAAAGAGTCTTCATGGCTTCTTTGTGCGAATCGTGGTTATGCGTATCATGCAGCTACATGCAACTGCATGCATACACCGGCAACGGCTGAAGCGAATCTTCGTTAACGAACGCTGTAAGGTACGGTGCCGCTGGCCCGGCGTTTCTTTGTTTTGTTATGCTTTACTCGGCGCGTTATTTCAACTGTGAAATTTTAGTAGGCAGTAACGCCGCTGGCTCTCTGGGTACTCGGTCGAAGCACTGGCGAGAATGAAGTAATGTTCATTTGCGCTGTTATGGCGAAGGTCTGCAAGAAAACAGGGGAACTCAGAAATACGCACGTCTGCAAACAAGGCGTTTGAAATGCCGACCATTGATGATGACTCGGGCGGCCGGTCTGGTACGAAGCGTTCAGGCAACGACGGCGATATGATAAAGGGGTTTCGTATTGACTCGTTGCTTTGTGGTATGCGGTGCGGTGCGGCGTTCCGACAGTTGTTTTGCTGATCGCCGCGCATGCGCTCGTCTGTGATAACAGAACGGCGGCAGCGATTATTCATTTCGAACAATACGATTTTGCTGTTATCGCCTTCGACCATCGTTACTGCTTTGTTGATTTTGTTGTTGCTTTCAACGTCCTGCGACGCTTCGTTTGTGTTGTTTGGCACCCATTCGTTTCATTTTTCGTGTGCTTTTAGTTGCTCGGCTGTTACTGCTGTGCGTTACTGCTTCTACAGCGCTGGCTGATGACTCGGCTGCATCACGCTGCACGCATGCCAGCTACGGCTTCGCTCAAGTTCATTTCCTTTTCCCCGACTTTGATTACGGGCACCGTGGGCCAACATGAATCAAACGGCGACATAACGCTGCAGATCGAACAAACTCAACGTACCCAATGCATGCCGGCAATGCTTTAAGTGAAAACAAAAAAAACGAACAAGCACCGAATGAGAAAAACAACGCACAATTTGTTTACTGCGTTACCGTCATTATCTCCCGAATCGTTAAAGTAACGATGGCGGTGCAAAGTATGTCGAGTATATGATGCCCGGGTATTGATTCATCAGCCTGTTATGTTAGCTCAGCCAAAAAGCGCTAATGCCAACAATTCTTTTCATCGAAAGGCACTTTCATAAACGTTGCACGACCTCGGCTGCTTCGGGCGTTTTACCTCTCGTCGACTGAAACAGTTCGAAGGCGACAATCACTGTATGGGGAACGAAGAAAGGCGCGAATAATCTGGTGAATGCGATTTCTTTGCGATGATTATCGTGAAATGCATCGAGTATTCTTCATTCCGGTCACGCCAACTCGACAATATGGCAAATGCGACTGTCCCCTCGAACAGGCCATGATGCGCCAGCTTTCGGCTTCCGCAAACGCTCTTGTTTGAATTGGCTTTGCCGTGATTTCGCTTGTTCTTCCTCCCATTCCGGCTGATTTTTGTGCATGTCAGAATCGTAAACCGTAATGCGTCGACGTTACCAATAACTGCTCCATGAATGATAATTCACGTAATAGCATGCTGAAAGACACTGTTCTTTCTTTTGGCGTCACCTTTATAGGAACGAAGGCGTTTCGTAACCAGAACGTCCCGGCATTCGGCTTTGTTCATGGCTCTCTTATCTTTAACATCAATCGCTTTTAATATTTTCATCGGTTGAAGGGGATGGCGTGACGTAACGGCAATCTTTGAGCTTTGTTGCCGCTCGTGGGATGTGCTTTTGAGCCTGAACACAAAGCTTTTCGCATGTGTCGGGCTATTCGAAATATGGTGAAAATCACCTGACACTACTGAAGATGACGCAAAAACTGCTTGACTGATCGCCAATGAACGGTCTACCAACATGAAAACCGTCGTTTTGGTATGTTGCGGGAATTTTATTGGGAGCCTGCGGGCCATGGTCGGTTGTGTGTTGAAGTACTGTCTGCGTTGAACAGCTCGCGCCACGTTAACCTGAGTTGCACGGCGATGCTGTAATTACGCTGATGCCAAAGTATTCGCTACGGACATTTTGATGGGTCGGACTGTATTTTCGCCATCGATCTGTGATTCGTCAAATATATTACGAAGATTTACGCAGTGCCTGGATAATAATCCATCGCGTACGTGAATATTTCGACCGAAATCGAAAAACTGCGTTTTGGTTGTTTGACTGCGTATAAAGCGGAAGCGCGATTCGGAAAAATGGTGACCAGTGGTATTTTTGTCGTCGCTTCCGTCGGAAACGCAGATTCCTGGGCGACTTTTCTGTGTCGAACATTAAATGGATTAACGGTCTCGAACTCAAACAAATTACATTATACCCAAAACGAAGTCACGACTTTCTGATACAAACTGCCGGGCATGGCTGCTGAACGTGGGCATGCGCGCAATGAAGACACAGGCATGGCTCGGTGGTAAATGGTGCGTTTTCTAATTTCGGACTTGCGACCGCTAGTCGGCACATTGACTGAATGTTTAAGCGCAATCCGCTATTTCTTTTCGTTTTCATAACCGTCGGCAAATATGAATCACTGACGCACGCCGTGGAGAACAGAGGGTCCAGCCGGTCGGACACTATACTGTCGGAAACCAGCTCGAAGAAAAGACAGCTTTGTCGTATCGACCGAAAAGAATTTGGGGTTTCGTCGAAATGTTATGGTGATTCCCGCTTACTTCGACTTCTTTTGAAGCGGGCGCTTCCTCGACAGATTGACGAAGGCGTTCTGGCTAACGAACGAGCGACTGTTGTCTTCGGCACCTGAAAGTAGACGAAGCATTTCTTCGTGATTACCAGTAAATACGGCGTTCGTTGAAGTACGCGGTAAACGTGAAACTGACGAAATCCGACGAAAGGCGTTACGGAAGTATCAAGCGAACTTCTCCGAATGTTGCTGGCGAAGTGATTGTTCGGTGATTTTGAGAATGAGTAGAAAGTCGCTTCTTTAACGGTGACAGGCTGAGGTAACGATGCGGCATTTAATTTCACTGACATCGAGCATCGTCACCACGGTGATTTAAAATGGCATAGGACCCCGTGGAGACAGGCATTTCGAAGAGGTCACGGTCGGCAGACATCGTAGCCATTATTGCGCAACACCCCGGCTCACGCCTTTCTCGTAAACGAATTGCCTAAAGCATCCCCAGCCCCTTCCGCAACCACCAACAGGCATCGGCGTGCAGAGCAACCGGCACCAAGCCAATGATGTTCATTCATCCAAACGAAACTCTTTAAAGCCTCGCTTTTGTAAAACTATTTATTTATTGCTGCTCGAGCGGGTCGCCGTATTGCTTATATTCGAGCTTGTTAAATACCGTCCCGCCAGTATGTGTGGCTTTTGAACCCATTCGTGCAATTCAATGAAAGTATCACGAATTCAAACAATGACCAGAAAAGAATGATGACCCGGTGAAGGCTTATCGGCTGAAGGAATCGGCTGATAAGCCGTAAACTCATGACTCGAGGCGTCACCGAACTGACGTTGAAAATTTGTATAATTGACTGTTGAAGTTCTTCCCCAGTAACTTTGACGAGCGAGTGATCTGCTTGTTTAATATGAAAGGTAATGCGGTTCACGAAAGATGAAAGATCAGTTTTCGGTAAAACGGTTTATCTTTTATTTCAGTGTCCACGGTTTTCGGGCATCGAGCAATTTTACGGTGTCATTTTTCAGCTTCGCGGCTTCTCGTGAGCCTGTATCGAGACGCTATAACATATGGCTTTGTCGCCCGCAAACAATTCGAAGTGGCACAACGTGGACAACTTTCATTTGAAGAGATGACACCGAATTTGGCATGAACTGGTTTAAAGCCGTATGTTCGATCGGTTGACATAACGTGGCTGTCATACTGAAATGCAAACTGAGCGATTGAGTCAGGCCAGTAAAGAATCCGGAAATCAGCGCGGTGCTTTTCTTGTTTTTATTTAAAATCTATGTTTTCAATTTGGCTGACAAGTGAAGTGATTGATAATTGTAAAGCAACGCCTTATGGCGGTATTCTGCGTGGCTTTATAATTCTGAGAAACTGACGGTGATTTATCAACACGAAAAAAAACGAAGATGACGGCAAAACAGACAGTTGAAATCGAGGACTAAAATACTCTTTGATACGGTATAACTCTACCATCGAAAAAATTTTGACGTCACTTTCACTCCGTTCGTATTCTTATACGCTACGCAGAACTACCGGAACTTTGTTTTGTGAACGTAACGCCAACCGAAAATTTACCCGGTATCTGTGCACCCAATGATCATCTGTGGTATAGAAATCACCGATATTGCAGCCAGCTGAAGTGTGATTTAAATAGAGGCATGTGCTTGTGCACCTCAAACATATGCCATGTCTGTTCGTTTGCACGAAAGCAGCGGCAACTGGCACAGCACATGTTCGTTAATGCTTGTCGGTGATAGCCGGCTGCGGTCGTATTCTTTCGAGGCGTCGGCGCCACGGCGCACTACCCACAGCAGACGCTCGGTCAATGCTTGTGTATATGTGTAGGTGTTTGAGTTGACTATTTCCGGTATCGAGCAAACGCTTTCGCTTGTAATCGAAGAGTTGCTACGAAATGTTTCGTCAATAATGTATCAATGCATGTAACATTGTGCATGCGCAATTTATGAATAATCGCCATTTTCTTTGTGTCGTAAAATTTATTGAGACTAATATTTCTTTGTATCCCGAGTACGAATATCGCTATGACGTAATGCTACGCTGTACATGTATTATTGCTATGTTGAAAAATGATGAACACTGGTGGTATTTTTCGGCGGCACACTGAAAGCCATGATCGTGATCTGTTGAACTCGGGAAAACCTTTAGACTTTACTCAGTATATGCTGCTGATTATCGAAGCGACGAAATTCAGTTGAAGTGGCGGAGTTTGCGGACTCGACGCTTCACCCGCACTGGTACTCAGAGGATACGGCGGGTGATCGACCAGTTGGGTGTTTGAAAGTATTACACCCGAACACTACGTTTCGTTTTCGAGACAAGGATTTCGACAATTTCGCAATGACGCCGACGCTCTCAGCTCTTCATCGCCCAAAGTTGATGACACACAATCCCCGGCTTAACCATCTGGCGTGTATCTTTAACGATAGAACAATGAGCTCGTACGCACTTCTTCGAGTCGAAGTGACCACCGGTCGCAACTGTCGGATGAACAAGGCGCGCGGTCAAAGCTTTCGTGCACTTATGACTTGTTTACAAATCGTGCAGTCGGATTAACCGAGCGATGGTAGCTGCGACCTGCCGAACCAACGGCGATATAAAACCGACTCAGTCGATTTTGACCAGCCAACGTCGATCGACCAAAGTCTCAACCGGAATTTTTCGTTACGAACTTCAATTATGAGAAGCAGGTGATGCCGAGGACCAGCATGGAGCTTTTCGGGGTTCATTCTGCTGATGAACCGCTGTTAGCCATGTTTATATCGAGCGATTTTGTATCGTGATGACTTTCTGGTGGCAGCTCCGCCCATATTAAATTCCGGTTTTTTGCAGTACAGAGGCCGTTTGTGAGCGACCTTAACGATCTACTTGCCATATCTGAAACCAGCTCGCCGACGAGCTCATATCCAGTATCAACTTTGTTCGGAGTTTGACGAAATAATCGGCAAAACGGCTGGCCTCGTCTTCTGCATGCGGGGCTCGAAACGAATGGCTCTTGCTGAAATACCAGTTCTGCAACGTGAACAGGAGGACCTCCCGGGCTGCCTGATTTATTGACTTACAGAAACGGGCTAAAGCCTAAGGCTTCAATCGTTGCCAGAAGATCACGGCGCTTCGGTCGCCAGCAACTGAGGACCGGACGCCACTCACGACCGCTCAAAAATTCTGGTGAGCAAAATTTCGCTTCGGCTAAGATGCGCGGTGCCAGGCTGCGTCAATCTTCACTAATCACAACTGTGTTGCATAATATTGATATTTGTTTCGTCGAATATTGTGGGGAGGTGATGGTGCTCACTTTCATGCTCGGGAAAGTGACATGCATCAGTGAACATACAGGGCCGCGTGTTCTACATCTTACCACGTTATTTGTAATTGGCGCCGACTTTGAAATAATGGTTTTTAGAGCATGAACATATTCAGAGCATGAGGTGATGCTACCCGCAGGGGAGATAATGCGCCTCTCCTGCTGAGAAAGCATGCGTCACAGGCTCATGCATTATACGCTGCGGCATATTCATCGCCGTTTTCATTTTATGTGGTGATAAACGACGTGACCCGGGCTATCATTATTATGGCGGTTACGTGCGGCGGACGGACTGATGACTGCGCGTAACGGTATTTCATTCATGGTGGTGGTTTGCCAAAATTTTTTGTCTCGCATAAACATTCGGCGCGTTGTGCCGCCAAACAGGGCCTGCTAACAGCACTGTACATACGCTGTACGCACACATGCGGCCATGCATACTCGCTAATCTGTTCGAACGGCAATTTCGTTATGAACCGGCACTGAAACAACCGGTTGCCAGGTGACGAACAACGGCAACAATGGCGACACTCCCGGACACGATGGCAACGTGGTGACGCAGCATAAATGATCGTTCGGGTTCGCCGAATAAAACGGCGGCAATGCGGCGCAACCAACAACGGCAACCGCGAGCGGTAACGATGATAAGTTGCTGATATGCCGGGCGAATGTCGGCAATCAGGGGAATCGCTTATCGGCACGCAACGGCTGAAGCGGCGACATCGGCAACAGCTGGCATTATCCGGCAGCCGACACTGTTAACACAATACCGCTGCCGTTATGCCTAAACAGCCAATCGGAGCTGTCGATTTACGGCGTGCCGTCGAGATATGCATAAACTTGTTTGCGCAGAATCGCTATAGGTGCTCGGCGCGCCGAAGCGAAAATATGCGTATGACAGGCACGGAATACCCGCGGCGAGTTTCTTCTATTGGCCGTTATTAATAAATACAATGACGCTGCTGTTTCGTCATACCCCGTTGTTGTTTTTCGGCAAGTTAACCGATCAACGGAGTCGTTCATTTGAAAATGATTCGAAAGTTGAAGTCGACGCCACTCAGATTTCATTAGCTACCCACTGTTGATCTTCGACACTGCTTTCGGCTATCCCAGGCTACTGATAACGATCACCAACCGATTCCAAATTGGCTGTACGAGAGATTATCAACGAAGTTCAAACTCGTGAAGCCTTACGGGGCTTGTCTCTAGGCGAGAACCAAATACCAACTCAGTGCGTTTAATACATTGTATGAACTTTCACGGCAGATTTTGAAACCAATGACACCTGTGATTATTGACGCTGCTTTATCCCCGCTGTGGCTGTCGTGTCTGTGCTGCTTGTGATGCTCGAGACCTGACATATAAAGTCCGTTAGGCCAACCAAACAGAGGTCTGCGTGCCGGTGTGCCATCTGGGCTGAACGGCTCGGCAGGCTTATTGTCAACTGCCGCTGAGCGATAAATTGGCAGCAGAACATCGGAGACCGCTGGCGGTCTGCTTTGTCTGTTGGCGTGCATAACCGGCAGATGAACTTTGTTGAAAATTACGCTATATGCTGGAACCGGTATAATACGCTTTTAGTCAACAGACTTGCGCGAGTCTCGACCAAAGTCGCGTCGGCTGCCGGGCGCATCAGAAGCGACCAACTGGTCTCTTCCCGGACTTGGCTATCTGTGTCACAAACGACGAGCAGGCTCATGCGTCGGCTATTGACCGGGTAAACTAACTAACACAACCTCGGGCCGCTTCATGCCCAGCACAATTTTCTGTTCACTAACGGCTGTTCGATGATAACCAGGTTACCTGCTGGTAATGCTGATATTCTTTGCGGATAGCGCCAGTACGACGACTTTATGCGTGAAATGTTATGAATTTAGCAGTTGAACAAGCTCACTAAACGCACGAGCCCACGCTGTCTATTTTGACGCAACCCGGTCATTGGTTGCAGCTACGTACCGAAAAAAAAG